>NC_081830.1:50301160-50476160 GCF_030867095.1 Alligator mississippiensis | reverse complement strand
CAGGAGGAGGCTGGCAACTTCGTGGCGCTGTGGGACAAGGCAAAAGTGCACCAGCAGTTCGCGCAGGGCAGGCGCTCCAATGCCCACATCTATGAGGGGCTGCCAGGCCGGATGTAGGACTACAGGCACAACCAGTCAGCACAGCAGTGCTGCATATAGGTCAAAGCCTTGTGGGCACAGCATGTCACTATCACTGCCCACAATTATCAGTTGCGGAGCACCCACAAGTCCATGCTCTTTATACAGCAACTGGATGCCGTCCTTGTGCCCTAGAGCCCAGGCCGCAGCTGTGCTGCGTACAGCAACACAGGCAACCTGCCTGAGCCCCTGCAGTGATGTATTTCTGAGGAAGGGCCCCTCAGGTAGCCTCCCAGGCAGCAGCAAAGGTTGCCTTTACCCAGCCTCCACCCTAGGTCCCCCAACATCCTCCCCCCCAGCCTGGGCCCAGTGCTGCCACTTGCCCCGGCTGTACCTGAGTGTAGAGCTGGAGCTGCCTGCAGCAGGGCCAGGACCACATGCCAGCCCTGCTGGCCCTGGTCACCGGCTGCCAGAGTGGGAACCACTGGCACCAGGGAACCAATGGCCGTCATCACTCCCACGTGAGCACCCTGCCCACCAGACTCACTGTAGTGTCCACACCCATGGGGGCATGGCCAGAGGCTGCAGTGCTGGCCACCTGTCCCAAGGCTCTGCCCCCCAGGCATCACCCCACAGCCCTCCACCCCCGGATGGCATGCACACAAACTACATTATAAATAGTATGCAGGAGGAAGAGGTTGTTTTATTGTTGGTGGGTGGTGAAGGGACTCTGTTGTGGGGGAGGGGGAGTCTGTTAGTTGTGAGGGCAATAAAGTGTTTTCCTGAGAACTATCCAGAGTGAGTGTGGTGCTGGGGGTGCGTGATGGGGTGGGAGTCCATGGGAAGCTGTCCAGGTGGGCTACAGCAGGGAGTGCAGGAGGAGGTGGTCATCCAGCATCTCTCGCATCCAATGCCCTCTCTCCCACCAGCAGGTATGTGGCTCTTATGGGGCCTTGGCGGGAGGGCGCCTGTCACCATCACTGCTGCCACAGCTGGCATTCCCAGTGCCAGACATCCTCCACCTGCTGCGTCTCCTCCACCCAGGCCACAAACACAAAACAGGTCCCCCTGGGCCCTCATAGATGTTATGCAGCACGCAGGCTGCAACAATGACCTGGGGATGTCCTCAGTGAACTTGAGGCAGGCAGTAAGGGTGCCAGTTGACATGGTTCTCGTAGGGTCCAGCTGGCCAGTGTAGGGCCATATGAGCCAGGGGAGGAGCAGGTAGGCAGGGTCCCCAATGAGGAGGGGTGGGACCATGACACCACCCAGCTGGAGGTCTGGCAGCCTTGGCACAAAGTGCTTGCTGTGGACAAGGGCTGGCAGGACAAATTTCTGAAACACATGGGCACTGTGGGCACTGCCCGCTCAGCCACCATTCACATTGGTGAAGGCAGTGTGGTGGTCAATGGTGGCCTGGAGCACAGTAGAGTGAAAAAAACTCTGGCTGAAGTAGAGGTAGCTGCTGTGGGATGGGCAGGTGACATGGATGTGGGTGCCATCCAGGGCCCTTATGCACAGGGGGAAGCCCAGGGCACAGAACCCCACTACCACCTTCAGGGGGTCGTGCATGCGGAGCACGGTGGACCCCAGCACATCCTGGAGGGCGCTGCACACCTCCAGGATGGCCTTCCCAGTGGTCGCCTTGCCCATGCTAAAGAGGTGGCCCATGTAGTGGAGGCTGGTGGGCATGGCCAGCTTCAGCAGGGCAATGACCAGCCAGGTGTCTGTGGGGAGAGGCTGCTGCATGATAGTGTCCTGCCACTCCAGGTGCAGGTGAAGCTGTTCCAGGAGGTCCAGGAAAGTAGCCTGGATTATCTGGAATGCCTCCAGCCACTGCTCATCACCCCAGGTGTGCTGGATGATGTGCAGTCACCAGTTCTGACTGGCCCAGTGGGCCGTGAGGTGGCAGGGCTAGAAGCCTAGGAGAGTGAGGACAGCCTCGGTGGTGGCACCCTGGAACCTGTTGTCAACATCCCTGCTGGAGTCTGACCACCAGGATGGGGTCCAGGTAGCAGCTTCATGCTGGCAGTGGCCCTGGGATGGTGCAGTGGAGCCAGGCAGGTAGTTGCTGCACATGGGGGAGCCAGCAGGGCTCAGATGGCCGTGGGCCAGCTGGTGGCCACCATGGTGGGCCAGCAGGGCCAGCACAGCAGCCAGCAGGAGCCTGGAGCACTGGGCATCACTGCCAGGGGCAGGGGCTGGAACAGCAGTGATGCAGAGAGGCAGAAGCTGTAGCTAGAGAGCTGCCATATGCTGTCCCCATGCTCTGCACACTGCTCCTGGCCAGCGACAAAGATGACCATGGAGCAGGGCTGGCTTTTGAAGATGGCCAACTGAGGCAGGGACCTGCGGCCAGAGCTTCCAGTTCCCCTGGTGGCAGCAGGGGCTTATTGCAGGGCCCCAGGAAGAGGAAGCAATTTGCTGCCATGAGCAGCAAATCTGCTCCTGCTTCCCTCCATCTGTAGAGGCCTGCCTGGGACTGTTTACTCGCAAGTAAACTGCAATAATGCCAACTGTCGTGAAACCATCATGAGATTCAGGATTTCAAAGTCAAAATAACTCTGACTCACAATCTCCCGATCCAACCCTCAGATCTCCAGATTTTCCCACCTGGTAAGTGAAAGGAAAGGTGGCAGGGGGAGATCGAGGACCCCATGGTGAAGGAGGAACTGGGGCAAAGCAGGGACTGGGGTGAATGGGGCCCTGGGGCAGGTTGTCCAGACATGCAGTGGGGTGAGGGCAGAGGTAGGCTGCCTGTTGCAGGCTGGGGCTCTGTGCCCTGCTGCTTTGTCCTGGGAGCTCAGCTGCACAACCCCAGTGTGCTTCCTGCTGCCGGGCAGGCAGGGGATGTGCCATGTGGCCAGTGCACCCCACGTCCCCTGCCCTCCTGGCAGGTGGCAATGTCATCATGTGGCTGAGCTCCTGGGGTAAGGCAGCAGGGCGCAGAGCCCCAGCCCACAGGGGGCAGCCTACCTCTGCCCTGTGGGGGGCACATGGCCCTATGTCTCCACCGGGGGGGGCAGGTGCTGCTGCGGGGGACCACACCCTTCCCTTGTGCCTCTGGACAACCTGCCCTGGCCCTTGTGCCCCATTCACCCCTGTCCCACTCCCTCCCTCACCCCGGGGGCCTTGATCTGCTGCCCTCCACACTCTTTCCCTCCCTCCTCCCACAGCCCCTTTCCCTCCACTTAACTGTTGGGTGCTGTCTGTGTCTCTGTCCACTCCTTACTCCCAAGCCACAGTCTGCCCAGCCCTGCTGCTGCTTCTTACTCCTGACCCACAGTACCCCACATCCTGCCAGGGTATGTGGGGACACCTCCTCTCCAGGCTTCAAACCCCACACCCCATCACACCTTCACAAATAACCCCTCCCACACACGCTTCAAAAATAGCATCTCATGATTTACATGCCAATCTCTTGATTTTTTAAGAGTTCGTCTCATGATTTCTGGCACAGTGTAGTTGGCAATACTGAAACTGGTCCCACATCATCTGTAGATACACCCAGTAAGAAAACAAAAATAATTGGCTGAAAGCTGTTCCAGCCATTTCTATTCTACACAGAGTTAATTCAAATAGCCAAATTAATGTAATCAAATAGTTTACTTTGCGATTGAGACAAGCATGTCAGATTTCAATCCCAAAGGCAATTTTTAAGTTATAAGCAACTGAAAAACAGGACTTCATTTTCAGCTATGTAAGTATTCACTGGAGTCAGTCAATGACTTTGTGTTGCATGACAAGGGTAACAACCCTTTATAAGCGTGACGCCTCAGGTGACTAAGACACGAAATAAAGCCCAGTCTCTTGCCAACATTCCTATTACATCGGTCACAATTACTGTTACCACAGCAACCACTATGAAAATACTTCAGAAAGCTGAAGACTGTTATAGATATTTCCTAGACATCCTAGATTTTTCTTCTTGCCATAGGTGGCCAGCCAGGCTTCCAACAGACATTCTCTAACATGATACTCTACTAACATCAGGAAGGCGAATCAAACCTGTTTGAGTGGTACATGTAGAGGATTTGTTTATGCAGAGCCACCCACCAGAGCCACATTTCAAAGGGGAAGAAGAATGACAGAAAGGGCTATGGATGTCTGATTATTTGTAGCAGTAGCTCTGTATGGTCTCTATACCCTGGTTCTTCTAAGCTGTGGGAACTGAGGCTCCCTGATATTCAGCTGGTTACTATGTTGACAGGAAATACGACAGTCCCAGTGATAGAGCTGGGGGTGCCAGAGCAGGCGCCTGCTGTGATCAAGCCTGGGGCTGTCCTGGCTGAGGCATATATTGGCTGCTAAATCAAAATGCAGCTCCTACTGCTCTTTGGCCCTGTCCTGCATACCTCACCTCCATCTGCACTTTCTGTGCATCTCCCATGAGTGCTGTGCCCTCAGCTTGCAGCAGGCTTTGGCTACTGGCAGGGAAGCGCCTGTGCCCACCTGCCTCGGGTGTCTAATTGCAGCAGCACCAGGGAGGGACTCAGACGGGGGGTTGAGTGGAGGAGGCTCCTGGGCACTGCCCATGCAGACGTGGATGAACAGTTCTCCATTTCTCTCAGCTCTTCCAGACCTGCCTCATATTTCAACTCCTTCCCCTTGCCCAGCTCTGGGGGAGTCTGACAGGGCTCTGTTCTCATCCCTATCACCATTACCTCCACCCTGACCCTTGGGGTTCACCCCTCCAGAAGGCCTCCAATGTCACCCTGGTGCATATGACCCTTAGCTGCTCTTCTCTGCATCGGACTGAGGCCCCACACTGCATCAAAGCAACCTCTTTGTTTGTGCAAAGATGCAGCCTGGATTGGAAATCTGTTTTCTTACGTTCCCCTGAATTGCTCTCCGTATGCACCATATACATCCAGGCAGGGTCCTTACTGTGGAGTGCCCTATTCCTCCAATGTTTGTCAGATATCCCTGCTTTGGGTGACCCAAATGGTCTACTCAACCCTAATAAAATACAATGGGATGGGGGCCCCAATTAGTGGTTCTGCTGAACCATGCTAACTTTAAAGTTTTCACAGAGCACTTTCAATGCTGGTCCACTTTGTCCCTTTTTAAAATATACCGTAAGACTCTGCTTCACTTCAGTGAAAGTAGAATTAAGCCAATATTGAACACTTCTGAAACTCCCCCTCTCAAACTTACCAGTGCTCCTGGTTTTCCAGGTCATGCCATTCTAAATATACATGAACCTGGGGGCCCACAAGAGCTTCCTGTCTCTGAGAAATTACTACTTTTCACAATCTGGACTGCCACTTCATTAGCTCTTGCTAATAACAGCAAGACTGACTGACTGACTATCTTGCGCAATTGAGTAAGACAATAAACCCAATGGAAACAAACAAGAAAAGTGTCCCACTTTGACAGCTCCTTTTACAATGCAATGCCATACAGCATAACAGAATAGTGCTGTGTCTTCTATAGACAAACTTCAGCATTACTGAAGAAATACTGAGGTGTGAGTGAGAAAACCCTGCTACAAGGTCATAAAGTTCCTAGGACATAGTAGATATTTTGTTTGGGTTTAGAGAGGAGCTGAAGAGAGGACCCTTTGTACACTGCCAAGGAGGTGAACTCCAAGCAGAATAGGAGGGATCTAAATCCATAAAGAGCCAGCAATCAATACCAGCACTCAAAGCAAAGTAGCTGAGAAAATCATTGCAGCCCCTCCATTTTCAGTAGCAGCTTTGTGGGGTCCCTCAGCTTCCTCCTACCCATAGGTGCTGTAGGATGCAGCTGCTTATTTGACATATGTATGATGAGACTGGCCATTCAAGACAGACAGTAATGACTGCAGTATACTTCCTCTTCACTGTTCACTAGAGAGGCTTCTGCATTCTCTGGGTTTATGCTACCACATTAGTGGAAAATGTCAGTACTTCTTTACCTAATCAAAAAAGTATTTTCCTATATCAAGGTAAATTCATAACAAAAGTTTTGAACAGTTGTCCCTTGTGTTGTTATATCTAGCATGCAGGTCTTGGATTGGCCTCCTCAGTCATCCATGGACTCATTGATGACTTTCCTACTTACTGGAAGACTGTCATCCTTGTATTGAGGGACTGCTGCCACCACCGCTGATATCTGTCAATTCGTTATATAGTATTACCGCTGCAAAAAGCATGCAGATTGTACACAATATTGCCATACTTTATGAGCGCGACACACACCTTCCCAAAAATCAGATGGTGGAAACTGAAGTACATATTAGCAGTTTCTGCCTTATCAAGAAAAGCTTGAGTAAAATCTGCACAAGGCTCGCAGAGAACAGAACAAAGAGCAGCATACCCTTGCTGCTGCTACTGAGTGGGCCTGTCTACACGTGCTCCTACAGTGCCACTGTTACTGCACTATAGTACAGTAGCAGCCTGTACTGCACCATGCACACAGTGCATGGTTATTTTTAGATGCTACATTGCCACAGCGATGCTCTATACTGAGGGAGTGCATAGCTATGGTGGCGTAGCTATGGTATCACAGTTTTTGCCCGCGGATGCTATGTTGCCATTGCTATAGTGACATAGCGTCACGTGTAGACATGTCCAGTTACTTACAAGGAAAAAAAAAGGTGCATATTTTATTCTAGTGCATGTTGTGTGTGAAAGAAAATGGTATATCTACACAACTACATACAGTAAAAGCTGTGTTATCCAGCACCTTACAAGCCGTCATGCTCTATTAACCAGCATGCCAGCTTGTAAGGTAAAAGCGAAACCAGGAGTGCCCACCGTGGCCCATGGGTGCCAGATAACAAAGCTTTTACTGTACATACACACATAGAAACTTACAAATACCCACACAGCATATAGTATGGAGAAAGAGAGAGACATTAAGGGCATTGACAAGTGACATTTGTTGTGCAATCACCCTCTGAAAGTGCTTTATAGCCATGCATGGCTGAAGAGCGCTTTAAAAGTGGCTGATCATGTGACAAATTAACCCTCATCTAATGATGGATCAGATGAAGACACTCTAAAGTGGAGTGCTGTAGGGAACTTCTGTCAAGCCCTTGCCTAATCAGCCCTGCCCCTGGTGCTGTCTGCAGGAAGGGAGGGGGGAGAAAGGAGGGAGAGGGAGCTGTGGGCTGGGGTTTGCCCAGCCTGAGCTAGATGGGGGGGTGGGTGGATTGGAGCCCCCTGCCTCACATCCTTCCCCTCCCCTGCCCCTGCAATTCACGTTAGGCACACTCCAGCCCACAGCTCCTCCCTCTCTCTTCTTTCCCCTCCCATCCTGAAGACAGCACTGGAGTTGGGGGTGGGACAGGGTTAGGGAAGAGAGGCTGTAGCCAGGATCCTCCACTGGATCAGCTCCATAGTGGAGCTCAATCCCCACCCCCCCAACTCCTACCAAACCAACAGACAAATGCCTGTTGGGTTGTTGGGTTGGGAGAGGTTGCTCTAACTCACGGCACTTTCTGTGAAGTGCTATGAGTTAAAGTGGGGAGCTGCACGTCTGTCAGCACCCTAAATTCTCAGCCCTCATATTTACAATAAATCTTTACTCATCACTAAAGTCTCATTTGAATAATGGATGGAAGAAAGCTGAGAATATTAGAGAATATAATTCTCTTGTCTGTACAGCAATTTGGTCCTCAACTTTTACTCAACTTTCCTCAATGGGATTTCCCCATTTTTCAACACGATATTGCCAGAAATGTTTTCTGCAATTGTTTGTTATGTGTGTAAGCAATGGAGCAATTGCCTCTAATTTAATCATTCTATTGTGCAGCAAATTATCCTAATGTGACACAATCAATTTATTTCTGATTTAAGTTTCAGAGAAATTCTACTGCAAAAGTTTCAGTATGGGACCTAGAAAGGCCTACTGTCCCTTACATGTCTGAAGATTAGAAGAGCAAATTGATCAGTCCCTCTTTCTATTTTTACCCTCTGTGATACTCTTTCACTGCTAAACAAAGGAGCAGGATGTATCCATGATTCTTTATTTATTTTAAGCTTTCGATTTAAGATCTTATTGTCTGAACTATTGATCCATTCAAAGGACAAAATGAAATTCTAGAAAATGATATGAGAAGTCAGTATCATTGCGGACTTCCTTGAGCCTTCTGCCTTCTTTGACAGCCTGACTTTGAACCCAGGCTTTTTGCTTTCTTACTGAAGCAGCTGTGTAGCCTAGTATTAGGAATCCTGCAACTAGCGGAAGATCCATTTTCTCTCCCTAAGAAAAATTCTATTAGCAGTCATGCTACTTTTCTTTTAACATGCCCTTTTTACCAGGACAGGGATGACATTAGGACATCAGAGAGAAAGCAATATAAGAGTGGGTATCATTCATAATTGGCAAGTTTTGCACGTTTTACAGGAAAGAGAAGTTAGACAGATTCCTTGCAAGCAGTAATTTTTTCCAATCTTGTAAAATTCAGGTATGACTCTGGGTGCACAGAGACCAAGACAAGTATCTAGGAAGCACTGTTTTACAGCAGTGATTCTCAAATCAGGATACTGCAGCACCTGAGGGAGCTATGAGATCCTTTTAAGGATGCCTCAGGATGCTGTGCAATATTAGCAAGGTTAGATATGCAAACAACTACAACTACTGATGATTCACAAGATAAGTCCAGAGATTTCAAATATGATCTAAAGAGAGTTCAAATATGACCTATGACCCAAACCACACCAAATAGATCCAGACCATGCCAGGACAAGAAATGCAAAACCTGCCAACATATCTCTACCACTCTGACAATAAACACACCCCACAACAGAACCATCACCATTCCTGAATCTTACACCTGCACCTCCAGAAATGTAATATCTCTCATCCAGTGCACCAAATGCCCTGATGAAAAATATGTAGAAGAAACCAAACAACTGCACACCAGAATGAGCATGCACCGAAAATCTATCAAAGACAAGAATACACAACTACCTATGAGGGTACACTTCTCACAAGACAATCATTCCCTCTCAAATCTCTCCGTTCTAATCCTCAAAGGGAATTTACAAAACACCTTTCATAAACAAGCCTATGAACTTCACTTCATAAATCTACTGTATACAAAAGATCATGGACTCAATATAGACTTTGGATTTACGACACATTACAACCTGCCTAACGCCTGATTCACCAGGTACCTGCCAGCCTGACCTCTTATACTTTTCTTTCCTCACTTCCTCCCCTCTCCTCCACTTCTTTTCTGCCCTCTGTCTTCCTAATTTCCAGCTATTAACTTTTTCAGACTGCCTCTATCCTATCTTGAAAATTTAATACTGTAGAGTCTCTCTTACTCACCTTTGGCTTCCCCCCACCGCCCCGCTCTACTTTTTGTTTTCCTAATTTCCACCTATTTACATTCTCACTGACATCCTGTCACACTTTAGCTTCCTTCATTCCTTGGAGTCTCAGAACAGCAGAGATTTCCTATGCCTGACGAAGGGTGATTGAGCCTGAAAGCTTGCAAATAACTTTTTTCCAACTACTCAATTGGTCTAATAAAAGACATCACATCTACCCAAAAGAATCTTGCCTGTTTATGTCCTTAGACCAACATGGCTACAACCAAAAATCCAGCAAGATTTCAAATAGGAATCCATAGTGTGAAAAACACTGTGGTTTTCCTGTATTCTCTGGAACAAAAGAATGAATTACTCTACTATTTTTCCGTACGCAAAAAAAGAGTGAAATCTAAGACAGGGCATTTTTCATGGGTGCCTGGAGTCCAACAAGGGGTGCACCTTGAGTTTAAAAGGTTGAGAATCATTGCTTTACAGTTCTCACGCACCATCCCCTAGCAAAAGTCTAAGCAAATAGACACTGCAGTAACTGGAACTGTGCCACTTGTATTTAACTGTTTGATTCATTGTAAAGAAAAATGGAACTGCAGAGAGGCTACAGGGATGTATCCTCCCAGGATTATACCCTGAAGCAAGGGGCTGGCTTCAGGAAAAATCCAAAAACTACGTTTTTTCTTATCCTCTGTGCTGCTATGAATTTTACATTAGCTACAGCCCACCTTTTCAGAAAGGGAATGTGCAATGGACCCACTAACTCCCCATGGATGCATGCTTTCTTTAGTTGTCCCCCATCAATCTCGAAAGTAGTACAGAAGATACCACATGGAACTGGTCTCTGTGTTGCCTGCAGGAACTCCATGTCTTCAAACCTTCACAACAGCAGAACTATACTAGTTTTTACACTGGCAGGACTCTTAGCAGCTGTAGACATAGTAAAATTTGTATGTTCAGGATTGCCCAGGAATCTGTTCTCTTGGACACTTAACAGGTACTTAAAGCAGGACAATGCATTTGTACATCTGTAACAAAGGCTTATCCCTTGTGACAAATCCAGCATCTGTTTTCAGCCTTAGTGAGCAGCTAAATGCACTGCTTTTCCGTCACTGATTCAATGATGCAATCCCATACTAACTGTTCAGATATACTTTGTGATGTCCTGGGATAAACTGTTAGTACTTCATATCCAATGAATCTTTTTAGGATGTATCCTGTGTCACTGGACATGGACATCTGAATGATTGCATTTTGTTCCAGGATAAAATGATTTATCCCAGGACAAATGTGATGTCTGTTTCTAGTCTAACATTTCTCCTAAAGTTCAAGTATTAATGATAAGCTTTCTACTGAATTCTCAAAAAGTTCTAGAAACAACTGTATATGCCATTATGGATTTCACACATGAATCTTGGCTCTACACATCTAATAATTAGAAATATTAGCGTGATTAACATACTTGCAGAAAAAATACATTCTTTTAAAGAATAGCATCTGCAATCACAGGTTGTTACAATAGTTCACTTGATTTGATGCACATTCCAGCGTGCTAGTTACCTGTAAATAATCGTTACTAAAAGACAAAAATAGAACATGCTCCTGTAGCTATTCTTCCCCAATTCAGTAGTTCCTCTTTTAGTGTATTTGAACTATTACTTCCCTTGAATATATTTAGGGTGGAAGTATCTTGGTGCCCTTGCCAATCATCTTCACAAAGTCGTGGGAGATGAGCCAACTACCAGAAGACTGGAAAAGGGCCAATGTGGTGCCTCTCTTTAAAAAAGACAAAAAAGGAGGACCTGGAGAACTACAGACTGGTTAGCTTCACCTCAATACCTGGGAAGTTATGGAGCATATCCTAAGGAAGGCCATTTTTGAGCATCTGGAGGAGAAAAGGCTGATCAGAAGCAGCCAGCATGGATTTAATCTCCTTCTTCGACAAAGTAACTACACTTGGGTGGATGAAGGGAATGCTGTCGATACGCTGTATGCGAACTCCATCAAGGCTTCTGACAAGGTCCCACACAACCTTCTCTAAAACAAATCGGAGAAAGGTAGGCTACATAAAACTACTATAAAGTGGATAGGTAACTGACTCAATAGCTATAAGCAAAGGTAATTATTAACAGGTCCATGTCAGAATGGTAGGGGGTTTTGAGCAGAGTCCCATAGGGGTCTGTCCAGGGCCCAGTTTTGTTCAACTTGTTTATTAATGATTTGGATGCTGGCACAGAAAGTTTCTTGAGCAGGTTGGCAGATGACACAAAATTGGGAAGGACTGCAAACACACTGGAGGATGTAAGCACAATTCAGGAGGATCTTGACAGACTGGAAAGTTAGGCAAGAGCTAACAGGATGAAGTTCAGTGTGAACAAATGCAAAGTGCTACACCTCAGGAGGACTAATCAAAAACAAATATAAAATGGGTGACACCTGGCTTAATGGCAGCATTATGGAAAAGGACTTGGGAGTCTTGGTAGACCACAAATTCAATACGAGTCTACAGTATGATACAGCTGAACAAAAGGTTTTGGGATGCATCAATAGAAGCATTAGGTGCAAAACGTGAGAAGTGATAGTGCCTCTTTACTTGACACTGGTTACTAGGGGTATGCAAAGCTTTGGTTACCGATTTGATTCAGAGAAGATTCAGCCCAATTTGGAGGCCGAATCACTGATGCTGAATCAACCTGGAAGACAACCCCCGCCCCCCTCCAAATCGATTCAGAGCCTCCAAATTCATTTGGAAAAGATTCAGAAAAAGATTTGGAGATTCGGAAGGCAGTCTTGCAGGGGAACAGAAACTGAGAGGAATGGGGGGGGGACGCAGGGGGGAAAGACTGACATCAGTAGTTGGCCAGTGACTGTGATCTTTCCCTGAGTCCCCTTCCAATCACAGTGCTCTGGGAGAGGGATGTAGAAACAGCATATAAGCCTCTGTCAGCTGTTTCTGCCTGAGCAAAAGAAGGCTGGGCAGCTGGCCCAGAAACAGATGGGTAGGGGGAGATCTAAGCGGCACTAGGAAGGCCCCCCTGTTACAGGCTACCATCCCTGCTAGTTTTATCCAAACCTGTCTTAACACATACAAATGACGCAGATTTTGCTTTCAGCAGATTGAGGTGCAGTTTCCCAGAAACACCTGCACCTATCTCCTTGAAATTTGGCAGGCTTCATTTCCACAGAAGGGGCTACCATCCCTGCTGTTTTCATCCATCTGTGAAAAAACGACAAAGTTAAAGGTATTTCAGTGATTCCCCATTATAGCCTATGGCCAAATCATTGAATCTCTCCAAATGGATGCCGAATCTTCCAAAGCCCATTTGGCCAAATAGATTCGAGACAGTGATCTGAATCTCCAGATTGAATCACTGTCCTCCAGATCAGCTGAATCTGAATCCAAATCGAATACTTCCCTATTCTGACAGGCCTACTGGTTAGGCCTCATCTGGAGTAATGTGTGCAGTTCTGGGTTCCACATTTTTTAAAGGATGTGGAGAAGTGACAATTTAAAGAAGTCTAAACATGTGAAGGAATCAAATTTGAGTGGAATAGAGGCTAAAAATTAGGTTTAGACAGTGTCCAGGAGTTAATTTTAAAGTCAAACTAAAATGATGGGTTCAAGTTTGCTATCTTCACAGCCTTGGCTTATTTAAACACTATGCCAGATCAAAATTATGGCGGTCGCACAAGAACAGAATTTCTTTCAAGCTACCCACCACCCTCTTGGCTAATATCCAAATCTGATAAAGAAAAACAAGACTCTGGGACATATTCAGATTGGGAATTTGACTCTATCACCCCCCAGATTCCTAAATTTAATCAGGGGATTTGAAGGATTCACTGTCATTTTAAATCTTTAAGTCCAAAGGTGGACAACAAAGATGATCAAGGGCTTGGAAGGTAAGTCAAATGAGGAGAGGCTGAAGAAGCTAGTTATGTTCAGCTTGCAGAAAAGACGCTTAAGAGAAACATGATAGCAGTCTTCAAAACTGAAGGGCTGCCATAAAGAAAAGGGAAAGCACCTTTTCTTTCTTGCTGCAGAGAGGAGGATGCAGACCAATGGTTTGAAGTTGCAGCAAAGTAAGTTTAGATTGGATATCCATAAAAAAGTCTTTAAAAAAAAAGAGGCAGTGGAAGTTGTAGACTGTTCATCACTGGAGGTGTTAAAAAAGAAGTTGGACAGGCAGTGATCAGAGATAATCTAGGCACAGCTCTGCCTAAGCATGGTATTTCCTATACTTCTGTGCTTTGTTGGTTGCTCCTACTGCTCCCACCCCTCTTTTCTGCTGCATGTGACACAGTGTTTTTAAGACTTCCCAGAGGCATTGGGTGTTGGATACAGCCAAGGCTGCGGACATCGACTGGGGTGTGTCAATGCTCCTGTTGGGACTTAAACCCACGGGTCCTGGCTAGAGGGTCTTACTCTGCTCAGAGTCAGATTGATTGCCATATCTAGGGTCAGGAAGGAATTTTACTCCATGGTCAGAGTAGTATGGACTATGGGGGTTTTGCCTTCCTCTGTAGCAGGGGCATGGTCCTCTACCAGGGATCTCTTGAGCAATACAGACAACATTCACCTGCTTTATCTGTGGCAGGGTAGGGTGTTAGGTCTGTGTTGTGTTAGGGTTGACAGTAGTCAATGTAGAGTTTAGATTATGGTTTGTATAGGGTAGTTTGGATAGGGTTGATCCTGTCTCAGGCAGGGGGTTGGACTAGCATCTCACTAGATGGCAGATGAAGGTCCCTTCCAGCCCTACTTCTGTATGATTCTATGATATAAACAGTCAATCAGAGCACTACCATCTGGTGCTATAGGCCTTACTGTCTCAAGCATGAAGCCATTCATTACCTTCTCGCTTGATATGAATATGGGGGTTAGACTTTTGAAGACTAAAACCTGAACAAAACAACCACACACATGGCAATGGTTTCCCTCCTAAACTATATTGGCAAGTTCTGTGATTGAAACAAAATGACAAAAATGTTTAGAATTAAGTGTGAGGCTAATTATTTACCATAGTACATGAAGCAATAAAGCAGAGAATATTCACTGTGATAAGAGAAGATCCTTCTACAGAAAACTGGGGGGGGGCCACAAGGCTCAATTGTATAGCACTTGTATGAATTGTATAAATGCTTTGCTTTAAGAAAGAGCACACTGTTGTGAATACTCATTACATCTCCACATTCAATAAGTTCTCTACTTTAGGTTTATGGTCCTAAAGTAGGGGAAGAAAAGTCTGAAGACTGCACTCCATGGAAAGGAACCAAACAGAAGGTACCTGACAAAATGCAGTTTTCCACAAAAGCAGGAGTAAAACTTATTTTAAGAAAATAACCCCTTTTCCCAAAAATCTGAAAAGATACTCCAGTTATTTCATGTTTTCTATTCTCCCACATCTGTTCTGTTAAGCCAACTTAAGCAAGCCCTGCATTAAAACTAATTAAGATTCTGGTGTATGTGCTTTTGAAGACCAAGTATGCCATAGAAGCTATTAAAAAAACTAAAAGCAAAAATGCGAGTAAAGCAGTTAAACCAAAATTTCCTGCACTTTGACATGATTTTCCAATCCATCAGACCCAAAACAAGTTCCTAAACTATCTTGTCTGTGGAACCTCTGCATTTCAAACAGCTTCCTAGTATAAACAAGCTAAACAAATAAAAAAGCAAACCCTCTTGTTCATAGCCACCCGCAAAACAAATTAAATAAAGCATGAAAGGGGCTGGTCTCTAGCTGTGTGGATTTTGTTTTTGTTTGATCAAAGGGATAGACAGATGGGACTAGGTTCTATGGAAAATGTGCATGTGCAGGTTTCCAGTCATCAAGCCCAAGAGTCATTTTTCAGATAATGATAGTGATCCAAAATGTATTCTCTCTCCACCACACCCTTCCAATTATAAGATGGGGAGAGCAACCTTTATTCGTTTTCAGAGTTTCTAAAAAGACCAAATATTTTTGTTTGCAGCAAATCCCCTGGAATTCAAAATTAATGTTTAACTAGCTCCAAATTAGATTTTACTGGTGACAAGGAAAAAAAAATAAAGGAAAGATTAGAGCAGCTGGTGCACAATTGCATTCCTAGTAGCAAGAGTTTGTGGAGGTTCCAACTTCCCTTTCTTAGCAACCTTAATATTTAAAATAAGAACAAAGTGAATTTTTTTACAACAGAATACGCTGGTTTAAGGCAGGTTTCCACATGTCAAAGGATATCCTATGGCCATTATGCAGAGGACTCAGGAACCCAAGATCAAGTCCTTGCAACAACAGTTCTCAAAGCTGGATCTGGACATTGTTTGCCCAAAAATATTCCCACAGTAGAAGGTACCTAGGGTGCCCGAGGGCTCTGGCTCAGCTGGGTGCCCAGACACTAAGCTTTTCACCATCTCATGGGTGCACGATGTTGTGTTCTTAGGTACTAGTGTTCTTTGCCTGTAATATTACCATCTTCCTGTTGTACAACCTCACCCAACAGCTACTCTTCTATGAACACCTGTACAACAGCCTCACCAGGCACCTAGAAACGTCTCACATTTTTTTGAAAATGGGGGAAGGGATGGGAAGAACCAACCTTTGTTTGTTTTAGTTTTTATTAACAGCTTACCTCATTTTGTGCCTGAATATTAATCAGAGCAATCTCAAATTCCTTAACATGAAGCCCAACATTTTCAAAAGCATGGACATGTGAAAATAGCATGAAAGTCAGACAGGGGTGGATCTAGGTGGCTGGCCCCTCCCTTCCCCAGTCCACCAGTGCTAGCAGACTGCACTGCAGGAGCCAATGGGGACTTTTTGTGCCAGATCTGAAGTTAGAACAAGTTCTGAGCAGTCACTGTAACACTTACTAGGATCTCAGCCTACTCTGGACAGGACTAAAGCCAGCTGTGCTCCACCCTCCACCCCCAACACTGACACCAAGTGCTACAGCCCACATACCCACCTATAAGGTGGGTGGGTACTCCACATCCCAGAGCCCACACCATACCTGCTATATACCAAACACTGCCCAGCCTGGGTGTGCCTGCCCCTAGCACACTAGAGCAAGCTGAGTCTCTGCCACTGGTTGCAGGCAGAGGGAGGCACTGGGAGCCCAGCCTGGGAAAGGGTGTCTGTCCTGCTACTGAATCCTGTTGGTGCCAAGAGGACTGAAAAATGTTAGCATTACCTCTTTGAAGTAGTCTAACCATGGCTGAATATGTGCTATTTTATACGACCTGGAGATACTACTCCTGCAAAAGTCATCTTCCGCTATGCTATGAGTTCACTTCGCACATGTTTTACTGTTTGAATGTATGGATGCTCATGTTTTAACTATGGTTAACACATCCTAAATGTAATTTGTGACATGGCCCCACAAGTCAGTTTTCAAAACAGTGTCCAAGGATCCAACCAATCGTAGACAGAAATAAAGCTAAATTTTAGTTTTGAGATTGCTATGAAATATTTGCCCTGAAGTCCAAAGTTCAAAATCCATCATTTACAAGCCTTGTAAAAAGTACAACCGTTCAGTTACTGTTTCATTGAAAGACATAATACAAACTTCCTCATAAATTAATTCAAAACAGGAATCACTTGCTCCTATTCACCTACAACACCAGACATCTGAACCATTGCCTAGATCCTCAAATAGCACAAGACAGCATAGCTCCAATAATTTCAATGTACAACCTGACTTTATTTACTGTAATCTCACTCACACACTCAAAATCACATCATCAATTTTTTTTTATTTTTTTAGCAAAAAAAGACAAGAAAGTTCCTTAATATTGATAAAGAAAACAGATGGTTATTTTCACTGATTTCACAAGACTTGCACAACATTCCCCAGATCACTATTATACTAAACTGGAGAGGAAAGGGTTGGCTCTTTTTTGTGATATCTTATATTGGACCAACTGTATAGCTGGGAAAGAAGTCTGACCAGCTTTCAAGCACAAAGCACCCTTGTACCCAAAAGGTGGTCACACTGCTCTCCCAACAACTGGTACAATAATAGATGATCACAAAAAGCCCTTGCCTCTCATACCATAGGTGTTGACTTTTATTTTTGCCAGGGTGGGGCCTAAGATGATGGACCCCCCAACCCCCTGCACCTCATGGCATGGCCAGAGCAGAGCCAAATGGAGCCTGTAGGGGAGGTGGGGACAGATGTGGGCTGCCTGCTGCAGGCTTGGAGCTCCCCACCCTGCTGCCCTCCCCATGGGAGTCCCACCCTGGCCACACTGCAGCACAACTCTGTATCACCACCCCCACTGCTGCTGGGTGAGCAAGGGACACCTTGCCATGGTGGCATGGTTAGCAAAGGGCTCCCATGGGAAGGGCAGCAGGGCAGGGAGCCCTGAAGCTGCAACAGGCAGCCTGCATCTGTCCTCATCCCGCACAGAAATCTGGGGGCAGGTGGCCCCCCATAAACCCCTCCCCAGAAGTGCGTGCAGTAGCAGGGAGCCAGCCCCCTTGGCCCCTGGAGGAGTCAACCATAGCTGTCCCATTCCCCACCCTGGCCCTGGGCCCTATATACCACCCTGGCTGGGCAGTGCTCCCAGGCCCAGCCCCTGCCCCACTTCCTTCTTCACTTTGGAGACCTTGATCTGCCTTTCCCCCCACTCTTACCTGCAGGCAACTGGGGGAGCTGCTCTTCACCATTGCCTGGGGCTGTATTCCTGGCCATGTGCATGTGTGCGCACATGGCGCACCCTGCATTCCACTCCCTGCAGCCCCTTGCAGGCTGGAACTCTGCCAGCCTGCAAGAGGAAACCCACCATTTCCCACATTTTTCTGTAGTGAATGGAAAACCTGGATCCCTGCATGATACTGGGGATCTGGGGCAAAAGCTGTCCTGGAGTCATGCGGCCCAGGACTAGGACATGATGTTGCCATTTCAGGACTGTCTTGCCCAATTAGGGACGGTGGTCATTCTACCTTCCGAAGTAGCCTGGGCCCTTGGGTCCCCATGTACTCGGTGCCTATGTCTCATACATTTCCTGGACCATCATGCCTACAACACCACTCCAACCCTATATTGAATTGGAGGTAAAGTTAGGTACTCGCCTCTAATTTCTAGATTATAACACTCTGTGGAATGTGTCAATTCATCCCAAGATTTACATATTCAAGAAATTCAGAAGTAGTGTTTACATTTAAAGAAGTCTAAACATGTGAAGGAATCAAATTTGAGTGGAACAGAGGTTAGAAATTAGGATTAGACAGTGTCCAAAAGTTAATTTTAAAGTCAAACTAAAATGATGGGTTCAAGTTTGCTATCTTTAAAGCCTCAGATTATTTAAACACTACCCCAGATCAAAATTATGGAGGTCACACAAGAATAGCATTGCTTCCAAACTACCCACCCTCTTGACTAATATCCAAATCCAATAAAGAAAAACAAGATGCTCTGGGACATATTCAGATTGGGAATTTGATTCTATCACCTCCCAGATTCCTAAATTTAATCTGGGGATTTGAAGGAATCTGTCATTTTAAATCAGTAAATCAAGACCAGTTAGATAGTTTAAAGCATCCTAGTTCAAACCAGAAGTTATTGACATAGACATTTCGTGGGGGTGGGGGGGAGGTCCTATGTCTTGTGTTATACTAAAGGTCAAATCAGATTTTTGTAATGGTGCCATATAGCCTTAATGCTCCATGAATCTTTGAATTTATACAATTAAAACATTTAGAAGAATTTAAATTTGAATCCTCAATCTCCAGGATTTATTAACCTATAAAAAAAACAAAGGATTTTTGTCTGTTTTTGTTCTTGTTTTATTGTTTAAGTGAGTCTAAAAAGGCAAGCAACTTTTTAAACTGTGAGTATTAAAATAATTATGTGTATTTGATGCTCATTCATGC
This sequence comes from Alligator mississippiensis, assembly GCF_030867095.1. Lineage (NCBI taxonomy): Eukaryota > Metazoa > Chordata > Crocodylia > Alligatoridae > Alligator > Alligator mississippiensis. Next base: position 50,456,974 of record NC_081830.1, on the reverse strand, counting down.
CCTTTTTGTTTAATTTTCATGTTGTACATATGTTGTAGGATGGTAATTTTTGGCACCTTATTGAAGCCTGGTTGGCAGCTTTACACAATATTGGCTAGTTTATCCCGAGTCTTTTACTTGCTAATACTAACAAGTGTGTACAGTTTTAGGCAAAATCTTCATATATAAAAATCTATTGATTTACTGATATCATTTACTGTCATATTTTACTGATCTGACTGAATACTGAAATCTCTAATGTGCCATTTACAGCTAATAACAAACAGTTACTGTCCAATGGATATCTGGTATCCAGTTACATGCCCTATCCTCTCGTATCACAAGTGGCCATCAATCTTGAATTTCAAGGGCTATGTCCCAGTGTCTTGAAATGGAACTTTTGTCCCCAGATTGAAAAACTGGTCCGCAAACAGTGCCAAACAGGATTCTGCCAAGTCTAGTGAAATAACATGGCATGATAGTGCCTGGAGCCAGGGGCAGATCTAGGATTTTTAGAAGGGTGCAGTGCATCATATATAAACATAAAACCCAATTTTTCTTCACATAATAAGAAACTAAAAACTTTACTAATATTCCAGGGGTCCAGGGCTATATTATTCCATTCAAGATAAAAAAAAAACCCAAATATATCTTTATTGAAATTTGTATTAATTTGCTATATGGTATCATATATTATTTACAAAACACAACACAATAGGTTGTGTTTTGTAAATAATCAAAATATGTTGTTTCTTTAGTCCTGTTATCATTACAAATACATGTATATTTCTTTCAAAATCACAAAACAAAAATCTAGCCTTCTTGAGCATCTTGACAGTGCATCCAATGCTTCACTGGAAGTTATTTCCACACCTGAGTTAATGTTTCTACACCTGAATTAATGTTTTTAGCTAGACTGAAAAACAGTCTGCAGGGCTGTGAAATAGGAGCTACATGAAAACGAGCAGGGAACAGGCAGCAAAACTGAAGAAGAAAGAATAGCTTAATTAGTGGAACATCAAAACCATTAAAAAAAGTAGAGAGGGTCATTCATACCTGCGGAATTAAGAGTTTACAAGGAATCAGGTAGTTTACAATGAACCATGAAGTCAAATGATTCCCTCCCTGTTGCCTGAATAGAAATACTATTGCCAGCCTGGCACTTGATTTTAAAACTTTGGGTGGACCAGGAATCAAAGAGGGATGTGACTGCACCCCCTAAATCTGCCCCTGCCTGGAGCCACACCAATGTGGTTACCTTGCAGAGGCAGTACTGATGCATCTGTGTGCTGCTGCACCTCAAATTAGGTTTGTCTAGCAATATATTTAATTGTAGCCAGATTAATTAACTATGCTCAGAAGCAACATCTACTTGACCTTCCCACAGTGCCATGGATTATTCCTGTGCAGGAAGAAGTATAGCTGCATTCACTCTGTGCTGCAGCTGGGTCGAAGGGCAGAGTTAGTGAGCCCACAAGCAAAGCCATAGCAGACAGCTACATTATCTAAATCCAGAAGTCTATGGAGTGGTCATGTCCTCATCCTGGATTTTGCTCCTTGATGGTTGGTGACCTAAAGGAGATTCCCTGACACCTGATTCTTTTCTTCTCTCTAACTATATACTGTACACATTCCTCAGGAATCCCACCTTGTTCCTGAAATGCCCGCTACTCAGTAATTAGCAGCTTCTCTGCCACAGTGTTGACTTCAAACACTCCCCTGGCAAAGTCCACACTGCCCAAGTGTTCTACATAATAATTTATATGCTGTAATTCTGCAGGTTACAAGCATATTTTATGCATGCACACACACTCAGAAAGGGGAGTTTCTGGTATTTAAAGCTCAGGACTGGGAAGGAAGGAGCCATCTGAGCTATATCCAAACTCTTTTAGTATTTTGAACTACTGCATACCTTAGGCAAACAACAATCTCTCTCCACACTTCAGTTTCCCTTCTCTGTGAAGTGTGGATAACAACTTTGTATCTAATAGGATACCAAAAGTACTTTAATATTTGTTAAGTCTTTTGCAATCAGAGGGAAGATGCTGTAAAAGTACAACATGTTGTTTTGATAATCCAAATACTGTATCTACTTTTATCTAAAATGAGGTTTCCCCCCTGTAATCAGCATGGGGGGGAAAGCCCCTCATCTTAGATTTGCATATAAAGCAGAGGGGAAGCCAGGGGGCTGTTGCAGCTCTGACTCTGGCCCTGAGTCTAGGTCAGGGACAAAGCGAGACCCACAGCAGCTTCCGGCCCTGCCTTCTACTTGCCCTTTGCAATTCTCTCCCCTGCCCCACCGTTACTGTCAGGCACAGCTAGGTTCTGGATGGAGCTGAATTCTCTCCCCTCAGCAGCACAGGCAGAAACTGGCCTGGTAGCAGGCTGTTCGGGCTGTCTCGGAGACGCCGACAGGCCCTGAGCCCGGCAGCCATCCACCACAGCTGCCACTGCGCCCCCTGTCCTGTGCAGCACGCGACAGCTGCGCCCACATCATAAGCTGCAGGCTGCCTGGGTCTAGGTGGACTGTTCTAACCCCCTTGCCTCCAGCTGCCACTGTCGCTGCTGCCCCTGCTCCACACCATGCTGCTCTGGATGAGTTGGAAGCTTCAGCCCCGTGGCTTCTGCTCATCGCATGGGGCTCCGACTCCAGCTCCCAGACACCTTCCACCCACTCCGCCCATAGGGGCTGCTCATCGCATTGGGTGGGAGGAGCAGGTGGAAGGCAGCCAGAGCTGGAGCCAGAGCTCCATGCGCTGGGCGGAAGCCGTGGGGCTGAAGATCCCTCTGCCCCGAATGGCACTATGCATGGCAGCAGGAGCAAAAGCCACAGCTGGAGGTGAGGGGAGCAGAACAGCCGTGCCAGGCCAAGCCAGCTTCCCCTCGCCTTCAGCGCCTACTCCCCCTCCCACTCCTGCTGCACTGCTCTGGGTTGTGGGGGCAGGGGGAGCTTCAGCCCAGCGACTTCTGCCCAGCTCATGGAGCTTCGGCTGCCTTCCACACGCTCCGCCTGCCTGCTGGGGCTGCTCATTATGCCAGGCAGCAGAGTGAGTGGGAGGCGACTGAGAACTGGAGCCACTGGAGACAAGGGGAAGCTGGATTGGCCCGGCAGGGCTGTTCTGCTCCCCTCACCTCCAGCTGCAGCTCCTGCTTCTGCCGCCCTGCGCAGCGCCACGCAGGGTGGGGTAGCTTCAGTTCTGCAGCTTCCGCCCAGCACATGGAGCTCTTGATCCAGCTCTGGCTGCGTTCCACCCACTCTACCCGTCCAGCATGATGAACAGCCCTTGCGGGTGAAGCAGGCGGAAGGCGTCTGGGAGCTGGAGCCAGAGCCCCATGCGCTGGGCATAAGCCGTGGGGCTGAAACTTCCTGCCCACCCACCCTGAGTGGTGCAGTGCATCAGGGGTGGCAGCTGCAGAAGCCACAGCAGCAGCAGCTAAAGGCAAGGGGGACAAAATAGCCTGCCCAGCCCTGCACAGCCTGCAGCTTGTGATGTGGCTGCAGCTGCCAGGCTCAGGGTCCAAGCCAGCCGGGGTAGCTCGCTACCCAGCGAATGCTGCCAGACCAGGCTGTTACAGAGCCGCAGCCGCTGGGCCCTTCCCAGCTAGCTGCAGTTCCATGACAGCCCTGCCTGGCCCAGGTGCAGGGAGCAATCTGGCCACACAGCCCACGCAACCTCAACCTGAGCTGCAGCCTGCTGGGAAGGGCCTGACCCCTGCAGCCCAGCCCAGGCTGGCCCCCTCTTCATCTGCCCTCAGCAACACCCACAGGTTGGCTTGACTAAGCAGCAGAACCCCAGCCCTGGGTGGATAGCAGGACCATGGCAGCCAGCTCTGACCAGGCTCCCCACCACCTAAACAGGAGCTGTGCAGACCCTGGCTGGAGTCCCATGCCCTCCCAAAGACAAGGGAGTTTAATCCCACCTTCCCCCCATTTGTCTGAGCTGTTGCCCTAACCGGTGTCTGGCCTTGGGGACAAGCCTGGCAAGGGCTGCCTCCTCTCTTTCTGGCAGCCATCAACTGAAGAAAAAACTGTTAGCTCCCTGATTTAGGAACATAAGACAGAAAGGGATGTCCTGCATCATCAAATCCAGTCCATCACTGTGGCAGGCAACCACATTACTTAAACTACTTTCATAAATAAAACAAACTCTCTCTTGGAACTTGCTTGGTTTTGAGTTCCCAATACACATTTGGGAAAGCTGTTCCCAAAATCTCACTGGTTCAAGTAGTGTCTATCTTTCAATTTCCAGCCTCAATTTCTTTATGGCCAGTTTATTCCCATTTATTCTTGTGCCAATATTTTCCTTTAACTAGTATACATTTTTCTTTCTTTGGTCCACACTTCTGCCCAGCAGCTTACCGCAGTCGAGTGCATTTTCAGGAAAATTGAATTGGTTTGGTCCAAACTTTGTAACAGGCAAAGTTGTGAAAGGCTTGAAGGTACTAAGTCACTAAGCAGGTACAAAGAGGTGATAATCTTAACTAGCAAGTAAGAGATACACAGGAGTGGAACCTAATGAGATACAAAGGAGTGGTAATCTTAACTAGGGCTGTGCGAAATTTTACCGGCTGTTTTGTTTCTACTCTGTTTTGGCTCATTTTGAGCTCGAAACAGTGAAATTGAAACAAAATGAAGGGCTTCGAAACAGCCTCGAAATGAAATGAGGGCACTCAAAATGTTTAAAAAGTTTCACAACATTTTGAGTTTTGAAGCTGAAGCTGGCCTTGCCTGCAGGGAAACAGAAAGTAAGGAGAGAGAGGGAGAAGAAGGGGGAAGGACGCAGTGAGGGCACACCTTAACACACACGCTGGAGAAGAAGCTCCTACAGGAGAGGAAAGAAAGGCTCTGTGGCAGTTTGGCTGGCTGAGATGCTGTTGGTGCTACTGCTCACTAAGTTATTATTTTACCTGTTGTCATCACCTGATATCATCCCTGCTCTCATCCCAATCTGCCAAAAAATGACAAAGCTATAGGCAGTTTTGTGCTTCCCCATTATAGCCTACAGGCGAAACGTCGAAACACCACTGAAACAGCAAAACAGTTTTGATGAAACAAAACAGGACAATGCTTTCGAAACAAAACTCAAAATGAAACACTATCCTGTCAAAATGGTGAAATGAAGTTGAAACGAAATGGTGCTGTTTCGCACTTAACTAGCCAACAGGCTGGAATTTTCATTAGTGTGTACATGTTTTAGGTCCCTGGCTCACACTACATTTAAAACACGATTAGGCAGTTAATCACATCCTAAATTGTTACCTGGCCACATGTTAATACAATTAATGGTGCAATAAAACACAATTAATGGTATAATAACTTTGTAGCTGGTTCCTATCACACCACTAATTGAATATGTGGCCAGGCCTGGTGCACCCCTACTGGTGGAAGCCCTGTCAGCTGACAGCTCCCAGCCTCAGGATCCCAGCTCAGAGCAGCTGACAGGGCTCCCAGCCATGGGAGCTTACAGCTTGGCTGGCGCATCAGGAAGAATGGCTGTGGAGACTGCACATCCAATCCTGTGGTGCCTTTACTTGCATGTCTGCCAGAGGCCTGACTTTCAAAACTTGAAGTGCTTCACTTTGACAGCACAAGAACCTTTTATATCTAAGGAACAAACAAGTGGACAAAGTGAATCACATGATACACAAATCTGCAGTTTGCTTCTCGAGATCTGTAAGAGTTTTTTCTTGTGACAAGACTATTTTTTTGCTGCTGGAGAGTATATAAGGACCTCCCAGGCAAGTTTGTAAGGCCACATATAATACAACAAAATTCTCCTCGTTGCTCAAAAGCTGAATGTCAGCACATTATGCCATCCAGTTGAATTTCCAAATAAAAATGTTAGCATTCAGAGAATGTTTTGGTCTGTCTACACTTATATATAAATGAAAAATTTTAAATAAGGATTTTCACTTTTTTATATATATATTATTCATCAGGTAGGCTCCTTTTCTGTTTCCATTATCTATGCCACTCTGTATATTGCTTACCAGTGAGAAATAAACATAATGCTATATCTTTGAACAGTCTCTTGAATTAAATGAGATTAGGTCTGGTCAATACTTGGATGGAACATGTCTAAGGGAAAACAGGTCCTTTGGGAAGAGATGTTAGCAATTCTGTAGGCATCACACCTCCCTCTGAATCAATATCAAACCATGCTGATATGTGGAATTAAAGGGTACTGTGATGCCAGAAGTACCATCTTTTGAGTGATATGCAAAGCAGGAGGAACTGCCTTGTAATTACAAGCTTCTGTGGCACTTTCCCAAAAAGAGTAGGAGTATTCATAGCCAAAGCCCAACTCTAATTATACAGTGTCCACCTACTCCTAGTTTTAATTATAGAATTTATTTTTCAGCTTTTCTTTATATAATGTATTGCTTAGAACTATTGGCACAGAATGGCTTTTGCCCTTTACTTCACAATTGGCTTCATTTTTGTAGATGTTCTACATACACCAAATTATTTCAGATATTTACACACCTTTTCTTAAAGAATAATGTTAGCCAGTAATTACTTACTAAGTCTCAGAGAACTCTTAGTCTCAGTTCACAAACACGCTGGACAAGTTTTCACCAATGCTAAAATCCTTCCAAGTTAGAAATATGTATCTACCCTATTTGTGATTTTGTGTTTTTCATGGAAATAGAGAAAAAGTGGTTTCTGCAAACCCGCAAAAATGGCGATCCCCATGATTTTGGCACAGAATCACCAGGAAAAAAAAAACAACTTACTAAAAATATTGCTTCCCCAATAGAAGCTAGAGGTCCTCAGGGCCACTGGGGCCTGGCCTCGCGGCCTCATGAGCAGCAAGGGGTGGGACCACACCATGGGCAGCCCTCTTAGCCAATCAGCAGCAAGGAGCAGCCTTGCTGCTCATGTATAGGTGCCCACAATGCCTTTGCTTCATGACCACATCTAAATATTTGACATGCCCTTGAATGCCTAACCATTAACATCAGTTAGAAATAAGCCTGAATATGTTTCTGAGAATAGCTTCTCCGTATTTCTGTCTTAATAAGGAAAATTGTACATGTCTACCATGATCCAGCAGAGGTCACTGCTATACACATACACAAGTCAGCTCTACAGTCAAGTACAGGGTCACCATAACATTATAGAGTGCTGTTCAATTCCCAGAAAAGACCTTTTTATTTTATTCTTACTCAATTCTCAATCTCCCTGCCTGCATTGAGAATTAAATCCAAGTTAAATGACTAAAGTGACTAAATTATTATTTTACTCTTATTTATTTTTGGTAACCCTGCAGAGTCAACAGTATGAACTGGAGTTCAGTATCCTTCAATTGTCAGCAGAATTGTTCACCAGGTTTCAGTGAATACCAGTCAGTTACACCTATGGAAAAACAGCAACATAACTGCCTGGGTATCCTGAAACACTGTGTTTGGCTTAAAGAGTTTTCACCATTGGTCAATAAGCACAAGAAGGCAAGGACCTAGCTCAACTCCCAGATCCCAAATTTAGCTTGCTGCAAAAGCAGTTTGAAATTATCATTATCATTCTTCCCATTAAAATGTCTTTCCTTATACACCAAGTACATTTGATCCACAGTTACTGGGAGAATATAAAGTGCTGAACTCCCCAAACCAATTTTACAGACACTGTTTAAAACTTGAGCCCCATTTCCAGACTGGATGACATGAGGAGTGGCAGGTAGGATGAAGAAAAAATATTTTTTAAATTTAGGTTCATTTCTCTTTCCGGTTGCAAGGTCAAGAATACTTCCCCAAAAGGAAGAAATAGTACAAGACTGAGTATGTGTATCAGAAACAGTGTAAAAGCAGCTCCCTGGTCCTGCTTTTTATTTAAAATTAGTCTGAAAATTATATTTGTACTTCTGGAAGTAAAATTAATCTCACTTTAGGTTTTTTATAAGACATCAGATATTAAAAATAATAAATATGGTAAAGAAATTAATATACATTTTAATAATCATTGCAATACTTACAGACCAAACAATTATCATCCTCCTAGACACACAGTGATTGATATTCCAGCAGGTAAATGGAAGGAAAGTGATATAAAAAATTTCTTCACCCAAAGCAGCTGAAAACCTGAAGAGGTAGTAGTAGAAGTAATTCTTCACAATATATTTCTTCGTGCAATCCTGAAAGTGAAATTATTTTAGAAATTTTAGTAAGCTTAAAGTATTTATAGGGAACTGCCAAATTCGCCATTTTGCAGATTCTGCAAAATCATTCTGGGCAATGCCCACAAAATCCACAGAAACTGTGAAATCCATGGCGGAAAAAACCTTATTATGGGCTGCAGCAGCTTGCCTGGGTGGGGAAGGAGGAGAAGGCAGGCTGGGCTGCCTACTTGAAGGGCTGCCAACAAGATGGCCGCTATCCCTACCCCTCGCCACTGACTGGCTACAAGGGCTATCTGTCATGTGGCCCCATGCCCCTCCACCAATCGGCAGTGAGAGGCAGGGCTGTGTGACAGATAGCTGTTACAACCAGTGACATGGGGCAGAACCACATGGCAGAAAGCCCTCACCACCAGTCAGTGGTGAGGGGGTGTGTCCACATGATAAGCAGCCCCCACAGCCAGTCAGGTGAGGGGAGAGGCCACCAGGGCCCTGTGACCAATCAGAAGGGTGGGGTGTGGCCTGCCATACTTCACCCATATAATGGCTGCCCAGGCCTGCATTCTGCCCAGGAAGCTTGGGGGGCAGCTCCCCAAAATTAGGTAGGTCCCTCAGTATTTAAGGCATCAGAAATGCTTAAACAGCTGTCACTAGAGCTCAGAGTTCCATAAACCAGTCTTTTTATCTGAATAGGAATTTACTGCAGCAAGTTTTAAGAAACAAAACTCGATTTTTATAATAAAATAAAGATTGCAATTAACTGATGGACAAATTGAGGTTATTTCCCTTTCTTTCCCAGAATGTTTTGACCAGTTTCTAATATACAGGAAGATGCCACGTGGAAATGAACACAAAGGCTTGGTACAGACAATCAAAGGACCTGAATCAATTCAATCTTTGCAGGTTAGTCTAAGCTGAGTAGATTAAACTGAAAAGCAAATGAACAGACACACACTTTTAATTCTGGAAATGCAGCCATGTGCCTGCAGTGGCCCAAGCCAAAAGGTGTGTGTGTAGGGGGGCACTAGAGCATACCTCCCTACTCGGCTGGAGCAGACAGTTTGGTAGCCCACCCACTCTGTGAGGGGGTGTTGGTGACGGGGGCAGGAAATCCTAGCATCCTAGGAAGCCAGGGAACTGTGAGTTAACTTGAATCTGGAGAGATTCTGGACAGAAATTAAATAAACTGTTTTAAACTAAATCAGTTAAGTCTGATACTACATCCATCCAGGTTTATCTTAAACCTGTTTCGGCCATTTTGAAAGTGGTTTACGCACACTGAACTTCTGTTATGCTACAAGATTTGAACTGGTTTCCAATCACTTATACCAGTTTGCGTGTGATTTTTGTTCCTAGCCAAAACACACATACTGAATTTGAAGAGGTTCAGACTTCAATTAGTTTGTTTTACAGAGATCATATGTGGAACCAAAATTTAAGTACTCTTTCTTTTATACAGTTCATACAGCAGTGGAAGAACCACTACTGACAAGAATATGATGAGACAAAATAAAACAAAAAAAATCAAATAAAATAGTTAATGAAATAAAATAATTAAATAGTTTGTTTGAGATTTGCATCTCAAAACTAGTTGCCATGATACACTCTAAAATTTATCAGAAGATAGTAAATGCTATAACATTTTCTTCATTGGTCCTTAGTAAAGTTTTTTTTTCCTCTTATATCTCCAGTTTTTCAGCTGTCAACAAACTCTATTTCTCTTTCAATGTGGAGAATAAGTAACTGTAAATCTGGAAATAGCCATTTCCTTATAAGGAAAGTGAACATGGTGAGTCACTGCAGTGGGACAAATGCATTGATAAAATCTTAAAATAATAAAACCCTAAAATGTTCCTTCTGCTGGCCCAGTTACCTAACTTAAACTGTATTAATGTAACTTGATTCTATATTTTTTAAAAATCTGTATGGGAAGATTGGAAAGAAAGTTAGGTACCTCTGAACTGGACATAAGGGATAGCAAATGTAGATTTTTCCATCTCTTTTTCATTCCTCCCCAACTTTATGGAACAGAACAAAGTATTTTGGGGGTGGGTGGGGAGAAGGGTTAATAAGCGACCTCTTGTAACAAGTATATATTTGTAATTACCTTTGAAGATATAAAACTTCAATGAATTATCTTTCTTGGAATGCACATACATCCAGCAGGAACTCACTATACTCAAACAGTTAGCGTACATGTCTATAGGCCAAATCAATCAGCTGTGGACCAGTGCACACTAGCATAATGCAGCAAAACAACACAAACAGCATGTGTTTATTGTTACTCCCTGGTGAATGCATCTCCCTCCATAGCTGACCAAGACAAGAAAGAGCTACAGTTATAAGCTTTGGCTCAAACGATAACAGCCCATGCTCTGGAAAGCCCCAATTCCATTCCTTACGTGTTTTTAAATAAAAGCAACTGACTGATTTACTTGTAGGTAAAGGAAATGCTTGTTAGCATGCCTAATGAAGTAGCAAGGAAACAAAGATTGGAAGGATAACTCCTGCAAAATAACGGTACTTTACAAACAACAAGGAAGCTCATTAGTTACTATCTATGGCCTGAGAAGAGTACAAATTGAGATTTGGTCAAGTTACTCACCATTTTTGCATACCAAAAAACACAGATGAGTAATACTGAATGCAATTGTGAAAACTGTTCTTGGAGATTTGGCAAAGACTATCAAGAGTCTTTCTTATTGCTTGTTTTTAACAGAAGCAGAAAAAAACCCTACTCAAAACATATTATGAGTAAAATCCTAGCTCTTCAGTGGAAGCTTTGATATTGATTTTCAGCAGATTCTTGATTTCATTCTACCCCTTGTAGATTAGGTCCACATTAGACATACTTGGTGCTTTCAAAGTGGCTAGATTAAACTACTTTTATGGTTATTTATTTGTTCTTGGTGATGAATGTGGTGCCTTTTTTATGCATCTTATGCATAATAAATATTTGCCAAGACTTCAGATATCTAAAGCTAAATGGTCTGTATGCATATACAGGTGCTAAAACTGTAGCCATTATTCAAGTCATATGACACAGTGAGACTTCCTCATGCCTTCCCTTCTGACCTACTTGGACTCTTGAAAACTCCACCTGACATCTGCCTGCATCTTTTTAGTCATCATAAGCCAATTCATTAAATATAGTATTTCTTTTCCTTATATCAGTTTAAAATACAACAACAACTTATGTTCATAAACTTTTTCTTCATACATCCAGCAAAATTAAGATAATTTTAATTAACCACTAACAAGGCATTTTAAAATGTTCCTGGCAGCTCAACTCAAAAATGTCATTTAGTTTCTAATATAATGAATGTAAAAATTAAGGATTAAAATACACATAGTTATACTGTTTGATTTATTACATAAATATGTGTAGATGTAGCATACCTTTGTTGTTTATCAAAAGGTAGTCAATCATTTTAAAAGAGAGCTAAGAACCGATATATAGCTTGTTACCCAAATTATAGGTAACCATACAGGTTGGCTGCTGGATAAAGCAAGATGAAACCGAACATGGAGATGGAGTCTGGGAAATGTCAGAGCTAATTCACTGCACTGAGGGTGTGTTTTAGAGTAGCACAGGAGAAGAATCTACCACCCACATTACAAGTACCCAAAAGGTGAGGGTGAAGCAGTCTGGTATATGTGCAGAGGTAAGGGGAAGAAAAACAGAATAAACTATAATGAGAGACAGAAGAGAAGCTGGCACAATACAGTAAAGGAGCTTTGAAGCCAAGAAAAGTATTCTGTGTTGAATTTTGAAACATACAAGGCACTAAAGAAGGTTTCAGAAGACAGAATAACTTCCCACGCTTGGCAAGGAACGAGGAGACCAGAATTAGAACCTGTAAAGAGGCAAAGCAGTATACAGCAATAGATGGACAGACTTATTTCAGCACAAACAGGTCAAGGCTCTGATGCTGCTGATATTTCTGAAAAGGTACATCAGTTAAATACAGGCTCCAACAAGGCAAAGAATGGCACAGCAGGATAAAAAACCTGCATTCCCAAATGTACTGAAATTAGATTACAGAAGGGAGATAGCAAGTTGACTTAGTTTTCAGAGCTAAAAGGAAAGCCGTAAATGCAGAGCTGCCAAAAGAGTCTTCATTAGACCCATGATTCTCAGTGCAATACATTTGCAAGACTGTTCAGGTACTGAGGTCAAGAGCAGTTTTGCCTATCTAAACTTGATGAGAGAGAGAGACTGAGGTACCCTGAGAAGGCTGAGGTCTTCCCTCAGTCAAGCAGACAGACTGAGCAAGTCCTCAGACTGCACCTCACTTTTGGGGTTTGGCTTAAATGGGAGCCCAAACTCCCAAACACAGCATTGACCTCAATATTGATGTATTTCCTTGAACTTGGCTGTTCCTTTGGTTTTCCTCCAAGATGTTACCTGTTATAGCTCCCTGCTCTCAGCTCTTGTTTCTGTTAGTATGTCCCTCCTGGAGTCAACAGGCCAGAGACATCATTAACAGTCAGCAACACTTCAGGAGCTTTCCGTCAGCTTAACAACCTAACTTGGTTGACCGTGCCCATCCTGTGTAAAGGAATGTCCCATGAATCAAGGACTCTCTCTCTATCTTCTTTTTTTTTAACTTAGAAAGGGCAGACAAGGATTGAAAAAAAACCAAGAAGTGTGAAATGTATAATGTAAAATAAGGAGTTTATTTTCCAAGCACTAAATTTTTACTGGAGATGGGAGACTGGAGAGAGCTGGTAAGATTTTTTTTCAGGAGAGAAGCTGAGGAGAGACTGTGCTGGTTTGAGGGAGTAGTTAGTAGTGGATAGATAAGGTTACAAGCCTGAATCATGACCACTGTTTAAGGGCCTTCTAAAAACAAACTGCCCACTAGGGAATGGCTTGAAATTTAGTCCTTACTCTGGCAAAGAAGCATCTTCTCACCAGTGTTCAGGCTGAGATTTTTCAAGCTGCCAAGGGTATCTGAACACCCAGATCCTTTTCTTTTTAAAAAGAATTAGAAGTCTAAATCCCTTAATCTGCTTTAAATAATGAGATTAGTGTTTTCATTAACTGTATGGAGATGATAAAAAAGACAAACTAAGAAGCTATAGTAATTTACCTATCATATGAAAAGCCCAGTTATTTAAATTGACTTTAGGTGTCAATACATGACAGATAAAAGGTCAGTCAATGAACAGCTTAGTTTATAGGATTCTTCCTCCCTGTATTAGCAATAGGGGTCATATATTAACAGACATCTTTCTAGGTAAAATGTGCACACCAAGAGGACAGCTTGAATGGAAGAACAATCTATCTAAATACCTTGAGCCTAGCAAACCAATTAGAAACCACCACAAACACAATTAGCAACTGTGGTACTTTGTGTCTGATATCATTAAACCATATTTGGACCTACTTAAATATCCCATAAGAACACTCTCTTCTTGTTGTGTTAATTCTCCAATTAAGTAACAGTCTCTAATGTATTAGTAATAATGTGCTCATATGTCTTAAATCAAAGATGATGAGACAAATCCCCAAGGTTAATTTTTCCTTTCTTAAGACACTAAGAAAAGACTATTGTAATTAGAAGCTCCTTTTGAAAAATTACTCTTTTGCGGTATTTCAGGCTTTGAAAGGAACACAATTTTTGTCCTTTTCCTTTCTTTTAGAAAGTGACTGCAACTAATTTTTGCATGGGTATTCTCTCTCATACTCATAGCAGTTTATCCAACCCCTTTTTAAAAACAGTTCACCTAAATAATTTGCAAGTCTCCCAAGATAGACTAAAATTGTTTGTGCTTAACCTCCTGAAGTGATTTGTGTCTTTAATATTCCATGAGACATGCTTAATAATTTAGCCTCTTAGTCCATTACCAACACTATTCAACTCTAACTTCTCAGAGAGGGACAGGCAACCTAGGCACAGTAGATTCTGTTTAAATAATGTGAACAAGAATATAACATAAATGAGGATTTAAGGGGTGTGTCATAACCCACAAACTTTTGTTTTTCAGATGATGTGTAATTTCATCCAGTGACCACAATAAATAACTAAAACAAGAAATACATCAGCTCATAAAGCAAATTGCACACCCATAAGATGCTGCTTTACCAGAACATATCTCTGGCTAAATTAACCACCCTCTTAGAACATTTACATAGGATCCAGTGACCACTTTTGTTCCTAATTCACTAGCTTGTGTGTGTTGGGGACAAGGAGAATGCACATGTATGTCTGACTGCAATGCAACACCATGTTGTTACTTACTGATGTTCCACTGGAACATCTAGACTTCAGTATAATGTTTCTAAATACTGTTGCAACCCAGGAACTGGGGCAGAGGTCTGCAGTGAAAAGATAAATAACAAGACCAGCAGAATCACAGTCAAATTGTTATCATAAAGGATCTCAGGACAACCTCATGTGTACATGGTAAAAATATATCAGCATTTCTAGTTTTAGTAGTCCATAATTTTTAGATCGCTTTTTTCACTCCATTCTTTGTGGCACTTTCTCCCTAGCCGAGCGGATCATAAAAGAAATAATGGCAGCAGAAACACCAAATGGCCAGCTTTATTATAAGGGCCAGCTGTATTATAATGATAACTGTATCCACTCAAAATGCAAATTATCACCTTCCTTGACTAGGGGAAGGAAATATCTACTCCCTGTTACGTTCTTTATAACTGAAATGTCTAATAAACATGGTTTAGTAAATATTATATAGCTGCATGCTTAAACTACTCCTTATCTCTGTGTTAGGACTGCCTGATTTTCATATTGCTAGGTGAGTTTCCACTAGCACTTTTTAAGTTGCAAATCAGCCAAGTCTGATACAGAATAGAGAATGCCTTTGTAAATGAAAGCACCTGTTTCAAACTGGCACTGAGCTGCACATTCCCAGCAATCAAGGTTCAGCCAGTTGGTATAGACATCGTTTGAGTTAACTAAGCCATTCAGAGAAATTAGGACTATATATGATGAAAATATAGCTGAGGTGACTTAGCTGGAGTCTGCCAAGCGCTATGAAGTGGACTGAAGGAGAATGAACCTTTAGGGAGTTGCTGCTAGGGATCTGTACAAAGGACTTTCAGATGCTTATTTAGCATTTTGTCATATGACTTCATCCTTTGACTAACAATAAAATCAGCTAAAATTAAATTTGAATCTATCTTACAGCAAGCAACTGCTGTGTTTACTACAGGAAGGATGGTGCCATTTATCATTAGCATCTGGCTACAGAGGGATTAAGGGGCAGAAATAAAATCTGTTCCTCTAAAAGAGCAGTGCTCAACCTTTTCAACCGGTGGCCAGACTGGCAGTGCCTGGTCCATCTGTGGGATGGATCCAGCTGGTATTCCCAATCCAGCATCCAGGTGGTCATAGCAAGCACTATCTGGCCACATGGAGGGGGCAAGGGTAGGTGGGCCCCCACACAGTCCCGCAAGGTAAAGAAGCTTGCCCCAGACCCTGGGGAGAGGAAAGGAAATGTGACCTGGCCCTGTGGGAAGGGGGGATGGCGTGGCCAGCCCCCACAGGAAGGGAACATGGCAAGGTCCCAATCCAGCCCTGCAGAGAGGGAAGGGGGCATGGCCAAGCCTTGCAGGTGATGAGACCCCAACCCAGCCCCACAGAGAGGGAAAGAGTTCTGGCCACCCCCCTGCAGGGAGAGAGGGCATGACCAGGCTCCAATTTGGCCCTGCAGAGAGGGAAGGGGGTGTGGCCCAAGGCATGGCCCAGCCCCAATCCAGAAGCAAGGGAGGTATGGCCCAGCCCCACGGTAGAAGAGGTCACAGCCTAGCCCAGCCCTGACCATCATGCAGGGCTTGGGATTTGGGAATTTGGCAAGGGAGCATGCAGCTGTATTAATGGTCACTGCTATCCCACTGCCAGATTTCCTGACCCATGGAGAGTCTTATAGGCTAGACGCAATGGCTCTGTGGGTCATATTTGGCTGGTGGGCCAGAGGTTGAACAATCCTGCTCTACAACTGAGACAGACTGGAGTCACTGTGACCTGTGTGTGATGACTCTGGATAGGGAAGCAAGGGTCAAATTCAGGACCTCTGCTACCTGAGCTAAGAAGCTGGGTCTGTTATTGTGAAGATGATAAAGACCCAAAGCACTTTGTACAAAACAAATTATTTTGTAACTGTTTTATAATCATTGGTGTTGGTTCATTTAACTTCAATAGCTAATGCCAAGAAAGATGCTAAAAGACTTATTATAGCTGAAACTGGTAGTGACACAAATAGTCATAGGATGAAACTTCTCAAAAAGTATCAGACTTTTAAATTGCTTATAATTTTGACAAACTCAGATCATTTGAAATTTCTCATACTGGGTGCTGCCAGAAAAGCTGCATTTATTTCATAAGTAATGTTTCTATGTGTTTCATAGACTTCATAGACATTCGGGCTGGAAGGGACCTCAGAAGATCTTCAAATCCAGCCCCCTGGCCCAGGAGCAGGAAGTCAGCAGGAATCATAGGATCCCAGCAAGATAAACATCCAAATCTCTCTTGAAGGCATTTGAAGTAGGTGCTTGAACCACTTCTGGCAGCAGTCTATTCCAGACCTTGGGGGACAGTAAAAAAGTTCTTCCTTATGTCCAGCCTGAAACAGTCATGGAGGAGTTTGTGACCGTTCAATCTTGTCATCCCTTAGGGTGCTCTGGTGAACAGATGTTCCCCCAGATCCTGGTGAGCACCCCTGATAAACTTATAGGTGGCCACCAGATTACCCCTGAGCCTGTGCTTTTCTAGGCTGAAAAGTCCCATGGCTCTCAGCCTCTCATCATAAGGTCTGTTTTCCTGCCCTCTGATCATGTGCGTGGCTCTCCTCTGCACTCTCTCAAGCTTCTCCACATCCTTTTTAAATTGTGGAGCCCAAAACTGGACGTGGTACTCCAGCTATGGCCTCACCAAGGCCAAGTACAATGGGAGAATGTTCTAAATTCTTCATTTATTTCCAAGTGAGGGAAAATATGGTTTGCCTATATTAACAACTGTTACACAACCTTTTCATGGAGAACTCAAAATTTGGGAGAAAGGACTTAATTTGACAAGCAGAGAGGATGTGTCCCTGTGACAATCTAACCATATTTGACAAGCTCCATGCACATGTGCTCAACAGAGGCTGACTGAAATTTGGCAGCTGAATCATCTAAAGATTCTTTCTACACGGTGCATGCTTCGGGACATGGATACGATCACCAAGCTGAACTTTCCCTATAACTGCTCTCCCCAGTGTTCTTTAGCCTGCATCACATCAGACAAGAAACTGGTGAGAGAATCCCTTTCACATGCTCTAAGTGGTCTTCACCCAAATGCTGGAGAGGGGAACATGAAGAAGAGTTAAAGGAGCACAACGGATGAAAAAGCAGAAGGTCAGATGAGCAGAGGGAAGGAGGACAGGAGCTAAGGAGAACAGGAATGGCTAGGAGGAGAGAAGAAGAACAAAAGCATACAGGTCTATAACCCATAAGAAGCTAAACCTGGACTTGAGAAATGCCATTGTTCCCTCAAATCAGCAAAGAGCTATGGGTGCCTGTACACATGCTGGGAGGCTGCTCTGATGTGCTGTAATCAATTAACTGAGTCTGCTGGAGCATGCTAATTAGCACGCTCCAGCCAGCCTCTGCAGCTCATGTATCAGCAACCCCACACTTCAAAATGGTGGTGGGGGCACTTTAACTAAAGCTCTTTGGACAAACTTTAGATAAAGCACCCCCACCGCCATTTTGAAGTATGGGGACACTGACACGAGACGCTGCAGGTGCTTTAATTAAAGCGAGTCTTGGAGCCGCTTTAATTAAAGCGCCCCCCCATGCCCAGAGCAGATGTAAAAATGCCCTATGACACCAACTAGCAAAAGGTAGGTCTTTTCTAGCCTCTCCAGCACCTGACTCAGCCTAATACCATTACCAGTTTCTATATAACTCAAATGGTAGAGGTCTGAGCTGCAAATTAAAGGTTACAATACCACATGGTGTGGTGTTCTGCAGAGATATCCAGCCTCCTTCCAGTGTGGAAAACAATATGTCTGCATTATTTTTTCCTTTCCTCCCGGGCTAAATTCTCTTCTCAGTAGGGCTAATTTATACAGTGCTCTCCTCCTCATCTCTCACAAGCCAATACAGCTATGCTGTTCCCCAAGGTCAAGCTAGCTTTTTAGAGCTACCTTAGAGCTCTGTGCACAGCACTGCATTGTGTTATATAGACGAGCTCTAAAGGTGCAAACCCTAATAGTGACCCAGATTAGGGGTTAGCAAATTTTATGCAATCTGATTTCCATCTTTTTCAAAAGATTAGGAAATAGCATTAGGAAAAAAGATGTTAAAATTGTATTAATTTTACAACATCAAGCACACACAAAAATTAGGAAATGCCAGATATAAGGTTACCTAGGCAACCTTAATTCAGTCCCCTTGTGCATATGCATTTTGATACAATCTGTAATTAAATCATCACGTGCTATTTTTTATCACAGGATTCTCTTTGCCTCTAGCTAAGGTATGCATTGTAGAGTTCATCTGTGAGGCAAACCCCTCCAACCTATTGGCTCAGTGGCAGTAGTTCACTTAAAGGCCGCGTACACATGTTTAAATGACCTGGAGACAGACATTCAAATGCTGAGCCTCTGACAATCAGAGAGCTTGCAGTCCTGATGCTGCACAGCCAGGGGACCCCTGTGTACACATCTCTGCATGCTCTAAAGACTCCCTCAGTCTGCCTGGAAACAGATGGCAGTAGTGCATACAGCAGTTCTGTTTGATGCTGAAGAGTCTGGGTCAGCCAAACTGTGACTCCCTGCAGCACGATGTGGGATTGTGAAGAGGGTGTTGTCTACTTTCTGCTTGACTGGAGTACTAGAGTCTGGCTCAAACAACACACCAATCCAAGCAACATGCACGGGTAGAGGGAGAAAAGCACCCTAGAATGCTGAAGGATTGTGCTTTGGCTTTTCTCATAAGGGGAAGTTGTACAGACAGGAGAAACTCCCCTACTAGTGATTTAACCCTGGTTGTTCCCACATTACTTTTTCTCCTGGAGAGGACAGTTTTTACTCCAAGAGAAAAATCCTAAACATCTGTATGCTTGTGGTTTCTCTTGAAAGAGCAGCAACTGTCCCAGGAGAAACTGAATATCTGTACATGGCCACTGCAACATAAAGCAGCATGTGCACCCTCTTCTGTGAGGCAACCAAGCTGAATGTATAGAAGGTGCTAAATGAAAATGTTGTAAAAGAATCTAAACAAAATTAACTTAATGTTTTTTTAAAAACTCACACCAAACAGAAGTGGGAGTCACAGCAAAAGCACCTACTATGGAAAGCAGGAACGTGATAATCCAGAAAACACGCATCTTAAAGAGCACAGTCAAAATATCTAATCAAACCAAAAATATACCTTAATACCTACAAAGATGGTAGGGCCAAGTTCTCAAAATTCAGCATTTACATTTGCTAGTACCCCAATCCACCCCGCACTATCCAACATTGGAGAAAGCAAGCTGCTGTGTGATCTTCCTAGTTTTTACAGAATAGTGCTGTTGCATTCTGCAGAAGAGCCTTCCCTCCCCACTGAGAACTTCTTTCAGAATCAAAGCAAATGGAAGGTAATACTGGGTGAAAATAATAATGCTTTTGATTTATTTTCTTTCAAATTTCAAAGTCTTAAAAAGCATTTTATCTATTTTTTTTTTTAAATAGGAGGTAGACTAACCCCATAAAACAGGCAAGCCATAAATAAAAGGTATAAACAAGGCACCACTCTTGCTTCACTTTCTGCAGGGCAAATTTTTATAGCAGAAAGCTATAAAAAATTGCCTTCATCTTCACTTATACTGGAGATACAAGTTTTGCTACATCAGGTTTCTGTGGGTTAGAATCTGACCAACAGACATGATTAGGTAATATTTAATTCCTAACTTTCATTAAAGCCACTACATCTTCTATGAGTTATGCAAATGTACATTAAGTGAAGCTTCAACACTCATTATGAAGCTATCGTTTCCTTTTAAACAAAATTACTTGCCTAAAGCATACCCATTGTACATCTGTGATTCAAATTTGGGAGTTGCTCTCTCTAAATCCCATGAAAAGAGTATTAAAGCATGCTGACTTTCTTAGTCAAGGTTCTTCTAACTAATTACAAAATCATGCCTCACAAACTAATATTTTAAACAAAGTGCTGAAGAAAGGCAGTTCAATGTAAAACACGAAAGTCTTGGCTAGATCGTGCTGCACACAGAGATAGTACATTCAGACAATTTCCCTCTGCAATGTAACCCCCACTACCACGGGGCTCTGAGTGAATAGGATCTTTCTGTAATAACTACAGAGCTCTCCCCTTGACTGTTCTGCTTGTAGAAAGAAGCCTTACATGCAATTTATCAGCATTTCTGGCTTCTGGCTTTTAACACCACTGCTTTTGGAAACCACCAAATCAAGTCCAGATCTCCAGGAAGTGTTCTAGATTCTGGATGGGGACATGGATAACAAAAGAGGATAAAACAAGCCACATATTCAGTACAGTTGCAGCTTTAAATTCTTCTGTGATTGTCTAGATACAACTTCTGAATGATGGCAGCCACTAACACTTCCAGTATGTTTGTGTTCACACCCCACAGTTCATTCAGAACAGAACATGTTGACACCCTCAGTGGCCGCTCCCAGACAAATAAAAGTACTGGATGTGAAAGGGAAAATAAGGATAGACACACAAACCCTGGTAGTGGGGGGGAAGACAGAGACGGAGTCATAAAAAAACCACAGGAGGCACATTAAGCCCCTATTATACGCTTCCAGAAGACATTTATTGTGCAATTCAGGTGTTAATCCACATTTAATGGATTTGTATGGCTGGTTTGTGGCCAACTTATATTGCATTTTAATTTGAATGTGTGGCCAACTGACTCCCCCTGCACCAACATGTTTCTAGCCTTGCCTTGGATCATCCCTTTCCCCCACAGGCAATTTTGAAAGCTTTTCTATGCAGCCTGCACATGGGGGTACACAGTAACACAACTTCGGGGGGGAGGTGTGGTGGGAAGGTTGGAGGGGCATTGACTCCCTATTCCATGGGAACTTCAAAAGCTCTGCATCACTGGTCCCTGATGCTGGACTTCACAGTGCCATTTTAAAGGTCCCAGTATGCGATTTTATCCCAGACTCAAAAAGGTACAATGGAGAACTGTCATGGGTGGGAACAAACAGTTCAGGAAGGACAAACAAGGAAGAAGAGGAGGAGGAATTGCACTTCATGTAAAAGAGTCATATGATTGCTCTGAGCTCCAGTATGAAACTGGAGATAGGCCTCTTGAGAAAGTCTCTGGATTAGGGTCAGAGGGGAGAGCAACAAGAGTGATGTCATGGTGGGGGTCTGCTGTAGACCACCAGACCAGGAGGAAGTAGTGGATGAGGCTCTCTTCAAAACAGCTAGTGGAAGTTTCCCCGATCGCAGGCCTTGGTTCTCATGGAGAACTTCAATCACCCTGACATCTGTTTGGAGGGCAATACAACAACACAAATGCAATCTAGGATGTTTTGGGAGCGTATTGGGTACAACTTCCAGGTACAAGTGCTGGAGTGGCCAACTAGGGGCCATGCTCTTGACCTGATGCTCACAAACAGGGAAGAATTGGTGGGGGATGTAGTAGTGGATGGCAACTTGGGCAGCAGTGACCACGAGATGATTGAGTTAAAGATCCTGAGGAAAGGAAGGATGGAGTGCAGCAGAGTAAGGATCCTGGATTTCAGAAAAGCAGACTTCAACTCACTCAGGGAACTCATGGGCAGGACCCCTGGGAAGCCAGACTGAGGGTGGGGATGAGTCCAGGAAAGCTAGCTGTACTTTAAAGAAGCCTTACTGAGAGTGCAGGAACAAACCATCCCAATGTGCAGGAAGACTAGCAAGCATGGCAGAAGATCAGCTTGACTTAGCAGGGAACTCTTTAGTAAACTAAATCACAAAATGGAAGCTTGTAAGTGGAACAAATAACTAGGGAAGAATATAAGAGCATTGGTCGGGCATGCAGGGATGAAGTCAGGAAGGCCAAAGCACAATTGGAGCTGCAGCTAGCAAGGAATGTGAAGGCTGATGAGAAGGGTTTCTACAAGTACAGTAAAAGTTCTGTTAACCGGCATCTTACAGGCCAGCATGCTCAATTAACTGGCATGCCGGCTTGTAAGCTGAAGTGAAACCGGAAGTGCCCTCAGTGGGCACTTCCAGTTTCTCCAAGACCGCATGGCCCGGGGCAAAGCAGCCTGCGCTGATGAGCCCCCACGGCCTGGGGGCATAACAGGCTGTGTGGGGCCCACCTCCCTGTCCTGTGGGGCCTGCAGGGCCCGCAGGAGGGGTGGCGATGTGGTGGGAGGGGCAGCGGGACACCCCAGATGCAGCAGGAGAAGCGGCGGCCCAGGCCGCTCAATTAACCAGCATATTTTGTTATCCAGCATCCCCCATTCCCAGGGGATGCCAGATAACAGAGCTTTTACTGTATGTCTGTAGCAAGAGGAGGATCAGGGAAAGTGTGGGTCCCTTACTGAATGGGATGCAGAGGATACAGAAAACGCTGCAGTACTCAATGCCATTTTTGCCTCTGTCTTCACAGTTTGGGAAGAAGGTGAGCAGACTTTAGTGGTGAAAGAACAGGTTAGGGATTACCTAGAAAAGCTGGATGTGTAAAAGTCCACGGAGCCAAACAGGATGCACCTGAGGGTGCTGAAGGAGTTCGCTGATGTGATTGCAGAGCCATTGGCCTTCATCTTTGAAAACTTATGTGACAATCAGAAGAGGTCCTGGATGATTGGAAAAGGGTAAACATAATGCCCATATTTAAGAAAAAAAAAGGAAGATCCAGGAACTACAGTCCAGTCAGTCTCACCTCAGTCCCTGGAAAAATCATTGAGCAGATCCTCAAGGAATCCATTTCTAAGCACTTGGAGGAGATGGTGGTGATTAGGAAGAGTCAGCATGGATTTACCAGGGGCAAGTCATGCCTGACCAACCCAATTGCCTTCTATAACAAGGTGACTGGCTCTGTGGATGTGGGGAGACCAGTGGATGTGGTGTACCTTGATTTTAGCAAGGTTTTTGATAGGGTCTCCCACAACGTTCTCCCAGGCAAGCTAAGGAAATATGGGCTGAATGAATGGACTGTAAGTTGGATAGAAAACTCGCTGGAGCATTGGGCTCACTGAATAGTAATCAATGGCTCAATGTCTAGTCAGCAGCCAGTATCAAGTGGAGTGCCCCAGGGGTCAGTCATGGAGCTGGTTTTGTTCAATGTCTTCATCAACAACCTGGAAGATGGCATAGAGTGCACCCTCAGCAAGTTTACAGATGACACCAAACTGAGGAAAATAGTAGATACGCAGGAGAGTAGGGCTAGGATTCAAAGTGACATATACAAATTGGAGGATTTGTCCAAAAGGAATCTCATGAGGTTCAACAAGGACAAGCACAAAGTCCTGCGCTTAGGACAGAACAATCCCATGCACCAATACAGGTTGGGGGCTGACTGGCTGGGAAGCAGCTCTTCAGAAAAAGACCTGGAGGGTTACAATGGATAATAAACTGAATATCAGCCAGCAGTGTGCCTCTATTGCCAAGAAGGCTAACAGCAAACTGGGCTGCATTGGTAGGTATGTTGCCAGTAGGTCAAGGAAAGCGATTACTTCCCTCTATCCGAGACTGGTAAGGCCACATCTGGAGTAGTGTGCGTAGTTTTAGGGCCCCCACTACAGAAAGGAGGTAAAGAAATTGGAGAAAGTTCAGTGGAGGGCAACAAAAATTGTTTAGGGGCTGGGGGATGTGATTTATGAGGAAAGACTGAGGGAACTGAGTTTATTTAGTCCAGAGAAGAGGAGTCTGAGAGGGGACTTAATAGCAGCCTTCAACTACATGAAGGGGTTGGAAAGAGGATGGAGCTACACTGTTCTCAGTGGTGGCATATGACTGAACAAGGAGCAATCGTCTCAAGTTGCAGCAAGGGAAGTTTAGGTTAGATATTAGGAAGAATTTTCTCACTAGGAGGGTGGTGAAGCACTGGAAGAGGTTACCCAGAGAGGCTGTGGAATTTCCATCCTTGGAGGTTTTTAAGACCCAGTTAGACAAAG
Source organism: Alligator mississippiensis (assembly GCF_030867095.1). NCBI lineage: Eukaryota > Metazoa > Chordata > Crocodylia > Alligatoridae > Alligator > Alligator mississippiensis. The sequence continues at coordinate 50,432,780 of NC_081830.1, read as the reverse complement.
CGCTAGCTGGGATGAGCTAGCTGGGGATGGTCCTGCTTTGAGCAGGGGATTGGACTAGATGACCTCCTGAGGTCCCTACCAACCCTTTCTATGATCCTACATCCTACCATATAGATCTTAAATGCCTTGACGTGCAGTTTTGGGGATCTGGGTTAAAGTTCCTCATATCCCAGCTGCAAGACTAAATTACCATCTGCCAACAGCCCCAGAAGCAATGAGAGAATAAAGGGCACAGGGGTGTGAAAAAAGCCTTGTATATGGGGGAAGAGAATAGTGGTCCCTGTTATGGGACAAGGGATACAGAAAACCTATGGGAGGGAGAGGGAGAAGAAGGTGGCCTATGGAGTTTGGGGATAAACAGTGACGGGCACAGGGTTCCAGTGTGTATGAAGTCAACTCAGTCTAGGAAAGCTAAAACATGTGAAGCTTATTGGTGTATTTATGCATTTCAGCATTTTGGTATTTTACCATATTCTTCTCTTTCTATGGAACGTGATGCAGCCTGTTAAAATCCAGGATCTTTTGAACAGGACTAACTGGTGGCCTGCAAGAGGTTACCATATGGCCGACAGACTCCTGCCCAGCTGCCACTCCTGAACATTGTTTCTGCTGCTGTAGCAACTGAGGTCTTCCCCTTCCTCCTCCAGCTTCCATTTCCTGTCCCTGTCCCTGGGGGTAGGGCAGTGCAGCAGGACCCTGGGAGCCCATGTGGTGGTGGGTGGGACGATGACACTCCCCACATAATGGGGCAGGGAAGCATAGGGAACCTGCCCCAATGGTGTGTAGGCTGCATAGCATGTCCCCCAGCCCCATAGAAATTGGACAGCCCCATCTTCCCACCACTAGCAAGTGACAGTAGACACACCTGAAAAAACGGTTGGGGAATAATAACTGCTTTGCAACCTGTTTCCTTTTCTTCTTCAAAATCCTGACAAAATAATTCTCACAACCTAAAACAACCTGAAACAATGCTGACCAGTTCTAATCTGCCAGGTGGAGTTTGTCAGCTTTGGCAACTAGCAAATAGACTAATTTCTAACTTGCAACTGTGTGTAGTCATACAGGAGAATTAGCTTGTGGACGTTTGGGTATTTCTGGAAGAGCTTTACCCTTGGCGATATGTAATGAAAAGGGTGCTTATCAGGGATAGATGTGGTGTTGAACCACCAGCATAAGGTCAAAAAAAAGCAAAGGATAGGAATAATGATGGGTAAGCTTCAACATTTTGAATAGCTATACCCTTCCAACCACTGTCACCTGAACATAGCAAGGGGGAAGTTTCACAATAATGTGCCCCCCCACAATGTACTGCAAGATCCTTTCAATGGTGTTGCGGCACTGGTGCAGATGGTCCTTCTGCCAGGCAGAAATGTCCTGCATGCATGTTTCCAGGAGATGCATACAGAACCAGACTGGGATGCAGCTGCAGCAAGTTTATCATGTTTATTAGATAAAAGGATGGGAGGGACTTGGATCTGATTTAAAAGAAAAACATAGTACCATGTCCTTTTGATTTTTGTTCCTGGTAGCTCCTTGCCCAGCTGGTTTCTGAAGATCCTTCCACTTTACCTAAGCACTGGGCCACCTGCTACCTAATGAAAACCTCAGTTAGACACCAATACAATTATTGTGTTGCTTGATCCAAGTACCATTTTTTTTTTTTTTTTTGCACTGAGGCCTCTGTGCTTCAGTTCTTCATCTGAGAGACAGATAATAGTAAGTATGTACTTGCTATATACCAAGGAGAGATGAACATATAGATAGAAGTGCTCTGGACCATATGATTACTTTAGCTGTAACTCCATCCTTTGCTTAGTCCATGGTTTTTGAGGCTGTCTCAATGACCAGAACAGCAAAAAGGCTTACTTCCTTTCTAAATGAGAGTTTAAAACATGGAGAACACAATAGTATGAAACTTATGCTAGTATGCCTGGTCAGATGAATCCAAACCTGTCTGGATTCAAACACTGAGCCCACTGGCGGTCTTTGGAGTGCTTCAACTTCTTAATATGAGAGACAGAACTAGAAAGTGAATGACTTGATCATATAGGAATTCATTAGGAAGAGAGAGACTTTTTCAAATAAAGGCTTTGAAGATCATTCACTCTGCACTCTCTTCTCAAAATACATTTCACTAGGGTGTCTCTTTGAATCATGGAAAGATACAGTCTGTGTTTGCTTGGTGCATATGCCCAGATTGTTTAAAGTAATTCTGAATGGCATAGTATCTACATGCTGCAAAGTAAGCATCCATTGCTGGTTCCCAATTTAGATAGGTAGGATGCATTCTAAGTAGGGCTCCAGTGAATTGGCCTGAACTTAAATGAAGTCTGGACAGGGCTCAGCAAGCAGGGCATCTATTTTTAGATACATTGCAGCAACAGAAATACAATCAATCAATGCTTGCAGATTACAGTACTGCTTAATATCAGGGTGGCTGGCTCAGGTCTTGGAATACGAAACAAACTTGACCTAAGTTCTGAAGCAAGGCCCCTCAGCCATCTGACACTCTTTGCAGCAGACTACAAATCCTAAATTAGCTTCAGATTTTTTTTTTCAAAAAAATTAAAAAGTGTTGCTCTTTTGACTAAAGAACATGAATACTAGATATGCTGGAGCTTCTGTTTAATCTTTCACCAGCTTGTAGCAATGGGCTGACAACAAATGAATCAGAAATGTCCATCATCTGGTATGTAAAAATCTTGCAAGCAAAACCCATAAGTATCAGTAAGAGTGCAGACAGAAGTGCAGCTCTGAGTTCTAGCAAATGATGATTCACAGAAATTATAGCAAAACCCCCAGTTCGTTTGTTTTTTTATTATTTCAAAATACATTCCCTCCCCTTCCCCTACCATTTCTGACTTTCTCTCTGCCCTCTCTATTCCTTATAAGTAGTTAGAAGTAGTCATAGATAAGCTAAGTTCTTACATGCCATTATTGTGACAAGCCCCTTTTTATATTGTAAATAGTGTTCTGGTATTTTTATATTGATTTTTACTGTTTTATATTGTATTCCTATTATGTATGTATTAGTTTGTATTGTTTTACATTGATATTCTATGATTTACACCTGTTCCTATAAGTTAACCAAAGTAATGTCAACCGTCCATCTTGTAATGTCAAGTCTCCATTTTGCGACCCCTGCCCAGGCATACCCTATTGTAACTGTGTGGCAACTATGACTCATACCTACCCCTCCTATGTAAATTGGTTCCTGGGTGAATAAGGATGAATGAGGGTGCTTCAGACATAATGGCAGCAGGCCTAAAAATAGGTTCTGCTCAATGACCGGACCACCGCCTTGCCTTGACTGTCCCTGAAACACAGACCTATTCCCAGGACCCAATATTTGAAAGATAAAGACCCTCCAAGAAACCAGCAACACAGAAACAAAGAACAGAATAGAAACCAGAAACTCCACCACTATCTCACCAGACAATGAGGACACCTGGAACTGCATGACCTCATCTGAGCAGGACTGGCCCTTGCCTGGGCATGTCCTGTCCATTGGACTCACAGATAGCCCACCCCTATCAAAGGGGTAGTAGAGTGCAAACTCCTTGGGATGCCCTCTCCATCTGGACCAGTATTATGCAACGCCACCTATCCACCCATGAGCCCTGCCGGCGACCTCCTCTGAACGACACCTTGCTGGAGAAGACCTCGACTGGCCATCGAGAATCAACTCTCAGCCTGGGATAGGTAGCTATCACCCACATCTTCCCTCCAAACAAGGGACCTGAGTTCTATTTCTATCCACCTTGACTCCAATTCCTCTACTAAGCCTTCTTCCTCTGGCTACCATTGTGCGAGTGTATATGGGCACCAGTAACTTCATGGTCTGTATATTGTGTTGCCCGTCTAATAAAACTGATATTTTTGGACCCCAAGCTGGCCTTTGTCTTAAGGCTCCCCACTTAATCTCTGCTTTTTTTGCCCCTGCCTCTGACCCAACCTCATGTCTAACTCCCATCCCTCTGTCCCTCCGCTCCCCATCCCAGCTCTTAACCACCTTTGACCCCCATCTCAGCTCTCTCTCTACATCCCGACTTCTCTACCAGCTTCCTGATCCTCCGGCTCACCGCTGCTCCATCACCTCCACCTCTCCTGACCTCCAAACTTTGTTCCACCTCCACCTCCTGGCTTTCAGCTTTCTTTCCCCGGATCTTATCTGCCTCCACTTCTTGGCTCTCTACCCCAGTATTCCCCGCCACCTCTCCAGCTTCTCTGCTGGCTCTTCCCCCGCAGCTTCCTACCTCAACCTCCGCTGCCTCCATTCTCCCGGCTCTCCTGGTCCCATCTCCACTGCCTCCTCTGCCTCAGGCCCCAAGTGCTCCCTAGTCACCAATTACCCCCAAGTGCCCCCTACTGTTAACACACAGCCACTGAAGTACGTGTTTGTGTGTATATATGTGCATGGATCCATAGTGTTGCATGTGCAGTGTGTGTGTGAGATTTTGTGTGTCACCCTCCTGCCTAACAGCGCGATATTGAGATCCTAAGCATTGATCTGACACATGTCAAGTCAACAAAATCATCATGAGTTAAACCGGAGGTTCCCAAACTTTTTCTTACTGCATACCCCCTTCCAGATATACTAGCTGCCTGCATACCCCTACCAGCCTACATTTTATATTCCCTTAAATGCCAATTATTATAATGAAAATTAAATCCACTATTACACAATTTCTCCTGTGTACCCTCCAGAGATGTCTTGCATACAGGGTTCAAATTACACCCTGACACTTGAGGGCAGGGAAGGGGTCTGCAGTGGTGGCAGCCAGAAGCCAGAAGGAGCCACCACTGCCTGAGCTGCTTAGAAAGCCATGCGGTGGGCTGGGGTCTCATCTTTTATGGGGGCAGCCCACCCCCCCCCATTCCAAACCCTGCATGTACCCCGAGGGGTACGTGTACTATAGTTTGGGAACCCACAAGTTAGACCAATCCCTCCAATTCAACCTACATTAGCTGTTGGATCAAGGGAGTGGAAGATTGGCTCCAAATTTGAGCTGATGCAGGGAATGAAGCTAGGTCTTCCCCACCCCTGCCCCCCAGCTTTCCTCTCCTCGCCTCACCTGCCCCCAGCTCCACTGCCGTCTCTTGATGGGAGGGGGTAGAAGGTAGGGGAGGGAGGTACCTTTTGGGATTCTCAGCCCCGCTGGAGTGAGGGTCAAGTAAATTGGAGCCCTTCCGCCCTCCTCCCCCCACCCTGAGGAGAGGGGCTCCAGTCTACTCCCCTGCCCTCCTCTAGCAAGGAGGAGGAAAGTCCAAAAAGGACTGCACACCCCTGCCTTCTCCCCCTCCATTTAGACCCAGCAGCTGCAGCTCGCTGTGCTGCAGCAGGCAGAAATTAAGTTGCTCCACTTAGGAGGGGCTTCATTTGAACCCTTATACAATAAGAATTAATTTGTTGTGCGATTGGAGGGCTCTGCAGCTGTGTTCGTTATTTGGGCACGGCTTCAAGGCAACTTCCAAGGTGCCAATCGTGTGACAAATGTCATTTCTGCCTGTGCCTTAAGAACAAGTAGCAGACACTTCCAGCCACAAGTGCAGAGGCATTGCTGCTACAAGTCAGGCCACTTTCTAGAAAAGCTGCCTTCATCTTTGAAAAACTTTAGGCATTATCTTCTTTGCTTAGATCAGCATATAAGCACTCCTGATGACTGGGTCCTAGCTCTCCGACTTCGCTTTTCTTAAGATTATAATTCCACTATGTCTGTTTAGGAAACCTGTTCCCTCCAATTTTCATTCTCACCCTAAGGCTGGGGCAGTGTTTCTCCCAACAGCTGCTATGAAGGTTTTTAATCAAGCAGAGTAAGAAGGTCCTTCAGGCAATTCCTATAAAGCAATGGTGCCCAACCTTTTTGCCTAGTATGTTGGATTGGCAGTGCCCTGTCTATTCACAGGCCAGATCCAGCCAGTGCTCCTGATCCAGTGCCCAGACAGGCACAGTGGGCACCATCTGGCCTTGTGGGACAGGGGGATGGGGAGGGGCAGTCTGCACAGCCCCACAGAGAAAAAGAGCTTGACCTGGCCCCATGGAGAGGGAAGGGGGCATGGCCCAGCCTTTATGGGAAGGGGAGGAGAAGGGGGCATGGTTTTGCCCCAGTGCAGAAGCAGGGAGGGCCCAGCCGCAAGGGGGAATGAAACATAGCTTGGCTCTGACCAGCCACACAGGGAATGGGGTTTGGGGATTTGGCAGAGGAAGGGGAGGGTGGTCACCACTCCCCTGCCGCCAAGTTTCTGGACCCATGCAGAGCCCCATGGGTCAAATGGAATGGCTCTGTGGGCTGGAGTTTGAGCATCCCTGCTATAGAGAAATCTGATGATGAGAAGCTTTTCATTTCAGCTACGTTCCAACATGCTTTCTATGTAATAACTGTTCAGTAGACGAATTCATGATTGAGCCCAGGACCTTTCATTCCAAAGCAGAGGCATGTTGCTTGAGTTAAAGTATTAAGGCACCAGCAGGCTGTCTCATGTGGTTCATTTGGAGTCGGACACACTTGGCTAGTGTGTCATCAGTGTTTAACAATCATAAGCCCCGTTATGGAAATGTTTAGCATTAAAAAAAAATATTGGTGGGGTAATATTCTATTCAATTCCTATTCTTCAGGAAATAATTCACAACACAGGCGTCATATAAGAAATGACGAAGTCCAAACACAAGACAGGCAGCAGATGAAGCACTGAGGCAGCTGGGCTCACTAAGTAATTGCATCTTCTAGCAAGACAGAGGATTTTAATCCCTTGGCCCTAGTGACTCTTGGTGCACCAACCCACCAGCTCATCCATCCCTACCCAGCCCATTCTTGCAATCTGGTTTTCTTACTTTTCCTTGGAAGGATTACTTTAATTACCAGAATTACATAATTCAATATTAAACCTGCTTGTAGGCATTACTACACCTAGATGACAGCACTTCAGATACCAGACGATAAAAATAGGAAGCTAGGATGTGAAGTAATGACTTTTCATACAGGTGAAGGTTCAGACAAAAGGGGTCTTTTCCTGTAAAGACCTCTGAGGCAAACAGTTCTCCTCTGCCCTTGCCACAAGTATCTCTGGTCTGTGCAGGCCACTTGCTGGTCACCTGGTACGCAAGAAAAAATTGTCATGCCTTGCAAGCAGGTAAGTTAGAGGTCTAGAATGGGTATATAGTTTTGTTCAGGCCTTGTCTAAATGTGCAGAAGTTACATGACATTCACCTTAAAACCTGATTACAGGACAACTTTGTCTAAACTAAACTGGTGCAAAAGTGTATTTTACACACTATGTATGTGAACCTAGTGTAGTTTGAATGTGTAAAGCTGTCTGCATAAGCTAAACCAATACAAACCCAGGTTTATATACCTATAAAACTTTCATACAGGTTTTGTACTTGCGTTTCTCAGGAACAATTCTGTGCAAGCCATGGCTTAGTGAAAGAGGTATAGAAAGTATTGGTTCTCTTTTCTTTTTGAAGATGGCTGATTCATGTAAACTGCTGCCAAAGCAATTTCTTTTGAAAAGTCTGCCAATTCTGGTTTGTGCTACAATAATGATATACTTTCTCCCTGCTGCTTTTTTCTTTTTTTAAGCATTTATTAGGAGTCTAATTGACATCCCTTTCATTATACAATTGAAAACAGTGCCGGAAGTCTTCAGTTATTCATGCATGCCTTTCAACAATTAAATTATTTCTAGTGGAATATTTACTAATTAGGTTGTTTGCTGAATCAACGTTTCATATTTTCAAAGAAATGCTGTGAAAACAGGAGTGAGGCAGAGGGCTTACCTCCTCTTGTAAGGTTTATTGGTATAACTATACAGGTAGAACTAAATCAACAAACTCCTTACTGTAAACGCAGCTTATGCCAGTAAGTTTTAGCATAGCTTAAAATCAGGGGTGTTCAACCCCTGGTCTGTGGGCCAAGTCCAGCTCCTGGAGCTGTTATCCAGCCCACAGGGTCTGAAAATGTAGTTGGGGCAGGGGGAGGGGAAGGAAGGAGGGCGATAGTGGCAGCATTAAAATTGCTGTTCCTCTGCTGCCAAATTTCTGGACCCATTGAGCACTCTACAGGCCAAATAACATGGCCCTGTGCACTACAGAGTGCCCACAGGGCCAAAAGTTTGAGCACCACTGCTTAAACTAACTCCCTGAGAAATGGATCGATTTGGTCTTTTTCTCTTAAAGTCTTCTTTACAGCCTCTGGGCTCTAAGTTTGGCTGTAATGGAAACCATTACTTTTTTCATTAAAAATAGACTGCAGGCTGCATTACAGCAAGCTATTTGATTTTTCCCTGCCAAAAAGGAGACTCTTAACTTTAGTTTTCCCCATCTCTCTGACATCTTGCTGCCTTATGCCTCTCAACATAGAGTTTTTATGTACTCTTGTTTTAAATAAACATATCCATAAAACCTTAATCCTCTGTGCTGTGAAGGCAATTCTCCTTGATTTGTAATGAACCATTTGCAAGAAATTAACAAATAGAGTTTCCTCCTCCCTTCTCCTGCCTCCAACCCTTGACTTACCATGGAGAAGGAAACGTATATAGGTATATTTTATCTTCTCTATTTCCTGCTCCTCAGAGCAGTTATGTAGTTGGTAGCCTGAAAGATATTAGTAACTGGCAACACACCGATCAACTTCTACTGACTCTTGACAAAGTGAAAGAGGTGATGATGGTCCTGACTAGAGAACACATTGAAAAGAAGTGGAAGGAACGCCTCGAGGAAAATGCTGAGAACCAGTATTCCAAGGCAAATCCTTTCCTATCTAAATATGCTGCTGGTGAGCTTTCCTCTACAAAGCATGGAACGAAGAAAAGGTTTCTCCTGATGGCCAGAGACTACTTTTAAAATACCTGTCTCTTTGGTCTATTTCTGGAATTCATTCCTTCCCCCTCTCATCCCCCCCCACCCTTCATCATCTTCTAAACTCTTCTTTTAGACCAGGATTTTTTTTCTATTCCTCAGAGGCCTCAGCCTTTTCAGAAGAAATACATCTGTATGGTTAAGGATTGAAGAAAAGATAACTTTACTACAGTAACATTTGAAATATAGGCTTTTTTATGCACTTAATACCGTACTCTTAATTTTTTTTTTTTGGGGGGGGGGGGGGGGGGGGAGAAACCTGTTTTTCCTCTAATTTAGAGGGGAAATTAAAACACAGACAAATTAGCCATCTCCTATTTCCCTTCCTCTCCTGTGCCTTCTGAAATGTGGAGTTGAGAAAGATGATGCTGAAGTATGTAGAAAGCTACTGTTGCCATACTATTCCCTAAAGCTTAAAATGGAGTTGTTCAAATTTCGTGACCTTGAAAGCTGCACTGGCAACCTCATAGGTGGCTGAGGGATGTGCGCTGCCTTCTATATGTTTCTCAAAAAATACATAAAGCCCTTATGTGTGCTTGTGCTTCCTAGGGAACCTACTACTTGAGATCATCATCAATAAAAAGCAATTGACTTAGTTTGTTGTTTTTTTTAATTGTAGTTTCAGGGAAAAGGTGACCTTACCTCACATTCTTAGTTGCATAGACTGGGCCCTTAATCTACCACTTGAATTTACAGAAGAGCTGTACCAGAGAGTGAGTTTGAAGTAGAGGAGACAACTGGTGCTATTCTGTTACCTTCTAATTTCCAGAAATTGTCAGAGTTGATCTAAATGAACTAAACTAAGGACTACATTTGTTACTGAAGCCCAACGTGTTTTTTTGTTTTGCTTTTTATTGTTGTTGTTCCCTTGTAAAGGGAGTTGAACTCAATCCTCATCTAAAAGAAAAATATAGTGCATAGAAAAGTAGGAATAACGCTCTGGGAAACACTACTGCATGAACCCAGTGTTACAATACCTCTTGCCACATGACACTACATGCACCCTGAGATTAAGTTTTGTTATATTTCCTGCTAATGACAGTGGCAAAACAAAATTATTCAGCACTACAATGACAGTGGAGAATGACATCATCTATGCACATGCAATGTCTCCCATTCAGAAGGGAACTATACCTCCTCCCCTTCTCTCCAAGTGAGAAAAAATGCACAATGACGGCAAGTGTGTGGGAACAAAGTATTCTCCTGTGCAAATGACACCTCTGTGAACATCATTCATGATTTGTACTGTTCTACTCCCTGCTCTACTAGCATCTTAAAAAGTACTAGGAGAGCAATAATCCTTATTTTTTTCTACTTGATGAAAGCAGAGAAATTCGCTTCACAACCTCATGCTGTAGCCAGCGGCTATTATACAGTTGCTTTGAAGGTAACTAAAATGACTTTGTTAGAACATCAAGAATTTCCCTGTAGAAAGTTTTCTGGAGAGGTTTGGGAAATTCAAAAGGACAGCTTCTTAGGTAATATCATGTTGGCACTTGCTCTAATAATTTTTCATCTCTTAATATGCCCCTTATTCTGTTTAAATGATCTAAGCAAATCCAGTTCAGTGTTTGCCTCCTAGTAGTAAGAGAAGGGTGGAGTTATGCCTACTATTTAAATAACAATTACTACGTGAATCATATTAGCTACCTCTTGGCAGTATACTTTAACACATAAAGGGAAAAGAAGAAAACACCTGCTGTAATGAGAATTTCAAACAACTTTTCATAAAATTGGTGCGAGGGAGAGGATTTTGCTGGTGCAGACTAAGAAACTCATTCCACCTCCAAACATAACCAATTCCTGTCACCTCAGAGGAAGTTTAGAAGAACAATTTGCTAGGGGACAGGACTTCGGCACTTTTCCACAATGGACAAAACCCAACCAGAGGGAAGGTCAGGCCAATGCTTTCCTCTATGCAGAATGTTCAGCAAGGAACCATCCTGGAGTTCAGCAGCTAAGCCAAAGTTTCCTATCTGAAAGACTACAGAATGTGGGGGCCAAGTGGGCATGCAGACATTCTACTGGTTAGAATACTCATCATCCTGTAGGGGACAATTTGAAATCTGCCCAATTGGAGCAGTGACTTACAACTCAAGTAAGGGTCCCACATGCACCTAGCTCCCAGGTGTCTGTAGCAAGTTGGGGCTGTTCCATTTCATATAAAACTCCATGGCCAAATGGTCAGGAGGCTGGCGTGGGATTTGGGAGATCTGGTTTGAGCCCCTGCTCCAATATCAAGTACAGCAGAGATTTGGAGTCAGGTCTCTCTCAATCCACAGGCAGCCCTGTGCACCAAAATGGACACACAGAACTCTATTTCAGCCTTATTCTGTTTAGGCGTGCTCACATCAGATCTTCAGGATTAGGTCCCATTAAGGAGATGCATGTGGAAATGCCAATTTTGAGAACATCACTTCCAAATCCCCAAGACAAGCTGTTCAGCATGAGCTAGGACTGCTGAGCTGTGGAAAGGTATCCTCATTTGGGCAGACAACTGAAAAGGCACAGAGCTGCTTATTACATGTGGCAGCACTGACTTTCTCAAAAGCCAACACCAAATGGTTGGCCAAATACTTAAGCATCTTTGAGAACCTGCCTCAGGGAGACTAACTACAATACTTGTGAAAAAATTTGCACAAAAGTAAGGAATTGAACCTATACTTGCCAAGTGCCAGGCCAGATACCTACTTAGAACATATCTAAGTCCTACTTTTGTTTGCACAATCTGAAGCAATCCTTTTGACAGGTGTTAACCACCCAGTTTGTCTTCAGCATAGTCACTCTGACAAGTGTCAATATTATTACGGTCTTAAGGAGGTCTTGCTCGTCTCCACCTGGAACACAGAAAGGTCAATAAGTCTTAATCATAATAAAAAATAAATAAAAAAAAAAAATCAAATCAGAGTGAGGGTGAATAGTAGTCTTCCCAAAAAGGCATCAGAGAAAACACGTTCTCAGAATGCACCTCTTTTCATTTAGAACCAGAGTTAGAATAAGCATGGTCAGATATTGCTGCACATCTCTTTTACCAAAGTTCCTACTAAAGATGAATGTACTCTACTTTATATTTAAAAGGGTGTAGGTTGATAAAGATATCAGATTCACCCAAAAAACCTTGTCTACTTATATTTAAAAAGTCTCTTTTTTAAGGAGTTCTTTCTCCCATCTCTCCTATCTTCTTTTATTTCCTTTCCTAACTAGCACCATTAAGGCTTACTGGAACACAAAAATCCATGCTAGTTTGTAAGAATTATTTTAACTCATTTGTTGCAAATGCCTGAGTGGACGTACTTGAGACCACTGTGTTAATATATCTGCTATAAATTTACAGGAACTTGCTACAGACAAAACTAGGTTAAGAGGGACACAGTTCTACTGCTAACCATTTTTTTTTTTAAACAAAAATCATATATCTTTCAGTAGAAAGGTGTCCAGTACTGTAGCAAGGGAGGAGCAAGCAAGCCAACTGCCCCAGATGCTAAAACGAAGGGGCACCAACAGGTGCTGCCCAGCTGGGGTGGGACACGGGAGGCAGCTGCAAGTGGCTCATTTGGTGGGGCATGGGGATGGGGGGGGGAGAAAAGGTAGCTCCTGCTGCTGCTGTGTGTACCCCTGGACAAGCATGGGGGAGCATGTGCCTCCCGGATCTGTGTGTAGGGCAAGGGTGAGCTGCCGCAGGCATCAAACTTGCTTGCTACAGCACTGTAGGTGCAACTTTGTATTCACTTCCTACTTATTCTAATTTCATTCAGTTGCTTTTCTTTACTTATCACGTCCCAGAACATGCCTTTTGACCTGTAATACAATACTGCAGATATGGGGCTGGATCCTTAACCAGTGGAACTCTGCCAGTTTACACTGGCAGTGGAGCTATGCCAAATTACACCATTTTTTTTTTAAGTCCTGCATAGGATATGTTCACCTCCTTTTCCTACACTATTTTTTTTTTCATAACCTCTCCAGCACTTCTCTCATGCAGTCCTGTTCACTTTCCTCATATTTTCTTGATGAGTTGCAAGAGCAAAGGTAAACAAGAGCTACAAAACAAGTTTTTATGGGGGGGGGGAGGAGAGGGCCAATTGCACTTTGAAATTTCAGATTCCTGTTCACACACAATTACCATCTTACTTCCAGCAACAGCCCATAGAGCCAGCAATAATATTTTGCAGGAGGTCATTATTATTTCAGATTGGAGGATGGTAACATAGAAAAATAATTACTATTTCTCCACCTGTGCAGTTCCTTTGAGAAGGGACACCAGAAAATATCCCTTTACATCAGACACTGCTATGGCATTTTTCCCCTTCAGCCAGCCTACTGGCTGCTTGGCAGTCAGTCACTAAAGCAGTACAAGTCTCATTTTCTAGTTTCAACTAGACTGGAAACACATCTCTTGGTGGTTTGTAGGACAACATCGGTCTTCTTCACGGAAAGACATTAGTACATACCCCAAAACCCCCCAACAAGTAAATACATGTGCAAGCAACCAAAAAAGACTAGGACAGGTATCAAATAAACATGTATCCATAATGTTTCAGATGCATGCAAAGTACATGTGCAGTTGAACCTTTTCAAATAGACATAGGCTGCTTTCCAAGTTTGTACACAGTGGGTCCAATGAACTCATAAGAAACAAGGAGTGATATTATACACCTAAACCCTATAATCTTAGAGCAAACAGAAGTCACGGATAAACACTGAAAGCAAGATTTCCAGTTGTCATTTACAAGGGCTTACCCTTAACCACAGGCAAAGGAAACAAACACATGGAGGAGCCCCGTAGCATGTCCCCCAGCAACTGCTGCCAGCTCTGCCCAGAGGCTGCCTTGCCCGGGCAGCTCAGGGGCTCCCTGGCCTGACAGTCCTTGCTCAAACCTAGCTGGAGCAGGCTGGAACCCCCCCCCTTGCGTCGCCCAAGTCCCGGGCCAGGCACCGCCTGCTACTCCACGACTGCAGAGAGCACACTCGGGCAGGTCTCGAAAGAAGCAATCCTGGGCCCAGGTCCCACGGCCCGACCCGCACCGTCCTCCAGACCCGCAGCTGAGGGGGGGGGGGGGGGGGTGCGGGGCGCGGAGAGGCCCCGCTCCTCCTCACCGCCCCCGCACGCACCGACCCCGGGGCTCAGCCCGGCCCGAGGCCCAGGCGCGGGGAGGGCGCGGCCGGACCGCCGTCAGCTCGCACGCGCGCTCCCGCAGCCGGGGGCGGGGCGGTGCCGGAGCGCGCGGCGGCGGGTTACCTGCGGGCGGCGGCCAGGCCCGTTGCAGGGGTCCCGGAGCGGGGCCTCGGCGGCGGGGAAGAGCCCGCAGCGGCGCTGGAAGTGGGCGACGAGCTGGGAGCCGAGCAGGGCGCGGAGCAGCCAGGCCATGGTCCGCAACCAGCGCCCGCCCGGCTCGGCTCGGCTCGGCTCGCGGGGCCAGCGAACAGGTGCAGCCGCCCCGCCCCGCCCCGCCCCGCCCCGGACACGGCTTCGCTTCCCGCCCGCAGCGGCTCGGGCTGGGGCCGGGCACAAACCTGCTTCCCGGGATGAACCCGGCGCGTCAAACGGAGCCGCAGCCCCGGGGCCTCCCGCAGAGCCGCCCCGTCCCTCTTCCACAGGCCGCCACCACGAGCCGGGCGGTCCCCGGGGCCGCGGCCGCCTCCAGCCTGAGCCAGGTGGAGATCCCCGGTCTGGGCGCTGGTTCTCCAGCGCGGAGACCCGGGGCTGCCCTCGGAAACTACCTTCTTCACCTCCTTTTTGACTGCAGAAAAGTAATTCTCCTGTGGCAAAAACCTCTCGGAAAGACCGCGGCCGGCCAGGGTGGTTTTAACACCGCGGATTCCTGCTTGACGTCTCCGGGCTCACCCCGTGCACTCGCCCAGCTGTGCTGGTGGCGCGCCGCGCCGCGCAGCGCCCTTGAGAAGCCCTCCCGCGCCCTGGTCGGGAGTCACTGGCCTGGAGGCCCCTCCGAGAGGTCTCGCCTGTGGCAGAGGTGGGGAGCGGCAGCACCAACAGAAGTTGGGGTCTGGGCTGTAGTGCCAGCCCTGAAGACTTGGATCGGGTTCATTTCCTCCCTAAATGCAGTTAGGTAACACCCGGGATGAACCACCATCCAGCTGCAGCTTGTTTGTAAATTCTTTTCCTTTCTAGGTGTGAGGGCCTGGCCACCGTGATCATTGCATTTGTCATGTCCAGACAGGATTAAGGGAACTCCCTCTCTGAGGGTTAGTGCTGGGGCTTCAGTTTTTAAATATCTGCATTATTGGTGGTGCAGGCTGGTGCAATCACATCACCCCTGTAATCTTGCTTCTGCTGCCACTGCCTGCTCAAAGTTTTGACTCTGATCTTGGAAGCTATCACTAGGTCAGGCTGCAACAGGAGCAGTGGTCAAGCCTGTAATCAGAAACTGGTAGAGCAGCCCCCTCCCTCTGGGATCAGCAACTTAAGCTCCAGCTGGGAACAAAGTCCTCTTGTTGCACAGGCTCTGCTGTGCAAGCAGCTTCTAGAGGATGTCCCTATAATCCAGAACCCAACTACGTCCAGTTCTGTGCAAAAGCCTCTGTTTGATAATACATTTCTACTCCAACTAGCACAATGTAACCCTTCTGGGCACTGCTTGGCAGCACAAGGGCCAGATTCACATTTTGGGGTACCTTATAAATTTATACCTGTGGCTCAAGCCCCTGCCCAGAAATCTGAAAACACTAAATTAATTACTAGTGTGTCCACATAAACAAAAACCCTGCCTCACAAGCAGTGTAACCCCCCACCAAAAAAAACCCCCAAACCAAACCAAACAAAAAAACCCCAACAGATTCAATACAGGAAACAGGAAGAAACACCAAATGCAATGTGAAATGTTACTAACTACACAACATAGTCTATGGTTGCGCTGCAGTAGGGGGAAGCTGCTTGAGAGTGGGGGTGCTTCAGTGGAAGGGGCCCTTCAATGCTCTTGGAGGGATAGTGGCATGGCAGTCTTTGCTCCCAAGAAGCTGTATTTGTGGGGAATGACTGTGGGTCCAGACACCATGCACATATCCTGCACTTCTGGGCTGATTATATGGCCTGCTGAAATGAAAGCTAAAGGAAAACTCCAAAGGAACCAGCTGGATTAATGGTTACAGCTGGCCCAAAGCTGGCAGGACTAGGAACACCCAGGCTCCAACACTGCCAGGCCTAAATCCTGGCCAGCAAACCCAAGGAACCAATGCTTTTTTCCCCGGTATTAATCCCTTGGGGGGGCGGGGGAGGAGAAAGAAGAAGAGAAGAGAGGAGTTCCCAGACACTGGGACAACTTTCTCTCTCCCCACTACCTGAGCCTCCCTTTTCACTATCTGCACTGCTTCTCCCATTGAAAAAACTATGCTCCTCAGCAGCTACTAGCAGTTTCTCCTCCCCTAGTGTGACTCCCCTAATATCCCTTTGTATGACATCACCCTGGCCTTGTCCAGTCAAGGAGCACCACTCCCCAGTTCCTTTCCCAACCAATCTGTCTAAGAAAACCTCTGCTTCCCCTGGCCAATGAGGCCAGAGGGTTTTACATATTTGCCCCAGGTACAGACCCAGCTTGCCATGGTGCTAAGCACATGGTGAAAACACAGGGCCATCTTGTCCACAAAAACACACACACGGTATATACCCAGAGTGTGTGTGCGCGCGGGCAGCTGGGGTGTTACAATAAATATATTTCCAGAAGACTCTCCTGATCCAGGGAGGATAAAAAGACCAAAGTTATTGTATTTCATTGAGAACCTCAGCTTTTACCTGAAATGTACTTACCAACAGATGTTACAGAAGAGACAAAGCAAAAATTACATATGAATTAATGGGCAGTTTCAGTCCCAGTGTGGTCCCAATTTTGCTGATGATCAGCTGATTGTTGGCTGGGACCCCACCAAAACTACCTGGGGACCCAAATGTGGTCCTGCCATGTGTTCAGTTTAAGGTACAATGAAAATTAGCCACAAAAATACACAATCTTAGTGGTGCAATTAATTCCCTGAACGTATGGCCAGGTTACTACTTGAAATGTGGTTAACAGACTAATCACATCTTAAGTGTAATGTCTGCTAGGGTCCTGGGTTCTCAAAGCTGAAAACCCTACACTCTGGCTTTTAGATGTGCTGAGCCACCACAATTCCAGGTAAAGTCACTTTTCAAGTAGAAGTGTATTTTAATAATTTGTGTGTATCCATCTCTTCTGCACACATAATAAAAAGAGTTCAGCTTTTTGTCAGAGTGATTTCACTTTAAGGCACAGTGCAAAACTAGTTCACACAAGCATGCTGTACATCCATTCTGACTTGTCTATCTGTGCTTGCAGATATTATGCTACTCTTTAATTAAATAAACCTCTGGCACTGCATCATATATAAGGTGGATTCATAAATAACTTGAAATGTTTTATTTTCTGCTTTTTCTCAAACAAAAAAAAATAATGTGAATGTAGAATACTTAATTAAAATATATTTATATTGCTTGGTTCCATCCAGCAGGTCCTGACGATTTCCACCCCAGAATGCTGAGGGAATTAGCAGAGGTCATTGCGGGACCCCTGGCACGGTTTTATGAGCACTTTTGGTGCTTTGGTGAGGTGCCAGAGGACTGGAAAAGGGCCAGTGTGATCCCCATTTTCAAAAAAGGGAGGAAGGAGGACCCAGGAAGCTATAGGCCTGTTAGTCTTACCTCAGTCCTTGGGAAGCTTTTTGAGAGAGTTATCCTGGCGCACGTCCACAAGGGACCAGCAGGGGAGATTATGCTTAGGGGCAACCAACATGGGTTCATTAGAGGCAGGTCCTGTCAGACCAACCTGGTGGCCTTCTATGACCAGGTCACAAAATCCTTGGATGCAGGTGTCGCGGTGGACGTAGTCTTTCTGGACATGAGGAAGGCCTTTGACACTGTCTCTCACCCCATCCTCATTAAAAAATTAGGAGACTGTGGTGTCAATACCTACACGGTCAGACGGGTCACTAACTGGCTGGAGGGCTGCACCCAGAGAGTGGTGGTGGATGGGTCTTATTCGACCTGGAGGGATGTGGGCAGTGGGGTTCCCCAGGGCTCTGTCCTGGGGCCCGCACTGTTCAACATCTTCATCAGCGACTTGGACAAGAGGGCAAAAAGCACCCTGTTCAAATTTGCAGACAACACTAAGATGTGGGGAGAAGTGGGCATGCTAGAAGGGAGGAATAGGCTGCAATCGGCTGCAATCGTACCTGGACAGGTTACAGGGGTGGACAGATGAGAACAGGATGGGTTTCAACACTGACAAGTGCAAGGTGCTGCACCTTGGTGGGGAAGAACCAGCAGCATACTTAAAGGCTGAGGAATTCTCTTCTTGTCAGTGCAGAGGCAGAAAAGGATCTGGAGTCATTATTGATGCCAAAATGAACATGGGCCGACAATGTGGGGACATGGTCAGGAAGGCAAACCGTACCTTGTCATGCATCCACAGATGCATCTCGAGCAAGTCCGAGGAAGTGATGCTCCCCCTCTGTGCAACACTGGTCAGGCCGCAGTTGGAGTATTGCATCCAGTTCTGGGCGCCGCACTTCAGGAGGGATGTGGACAACATGGTAAGGGTCCAGAGGAGGGCCACCAGCATGATCGGGGTCAGCAGGGCAGGCCCTACGAGGAGAGGCTAAGGGACCTGAACCTGTTCAGCCTCCACAAGAGAAGGCTGGGGGGGGGATCTAGTGGCTGTTTACAAACTAGTCAGGGGGGATCAACAGGCATTGGGAGAGTCCCTGTTCCCCCGAGCACTACCAGCGTGACAAGAAATAACGGTCACAAGCTGGTAGAGGGTAGACTCAGGCTAGATATCAGGAGGTGCTACTTCACCGTCAGGGCGGCTAGGATCTGGAACCAAATTCCAAGAGAAGTGGTGCTGGCTCCTACCCTGGGGGTCTTTAAAAGAAGGCTGGATGAACACCTCACTGGGGTTGTTTGACCCCAGCATTCTTTCCTGCCATGCCAGGGGTTTGGACTTGATGATCTGCTCAGGTTTCTTCCGACCCTGCCAACTATGAAACTATGAAACTATAATCTCATTCTTGGAGTGACTTCAGTAAAGTTGAATGAAAGATAAATTTGGCCTCCAGATTCATCACAAATTGTTTTAATCAGATTACAAGAATTATCTTCCAACCCACTCGGAAAAACTGAAGAATATTCATGTTTTGCAACATCAGCTGCCTTGGAGAGGCCCTATGGAAGCCATAGGGCAGTGCCTTTTACAGCTACTATTTATTGGGCATGGACTGTATTAGATTTAGTAAGCTGATATATGGAAATAACTCATTTCTCTTTAAGACATGAAAATTAGCCATAGTGCTTTGTGTATGAATCTGTAAGACTCTAGTACAGATTTAACACACCAATTAATAAGATCATAGTGATGAGCTGTTCCACTGACCAATTAACCAGATTCCACTATGCTTATTTATTTCCCCATTATTTTAACACGGAAATGCCTCTCAAATATTTAAGAATGTACTATCAATCTTGAAACTTTTTCTCAGTTCTTATTCAGACAAAATTTCCACAAAATTGAGTTAGTTGTGCCTGAAGTATAGAGTTCAGGATCTGTCCTAAGAAAATGTAAGATGATCTAAGATCATCCAATTCTAAGATAACCAATTCTAAACTTCAATCCAACCGTTTTTGTGGTTAAAAGCTATTGGGTTAATGTTTATTTATAATTATTCTGTATGCCTAAAACTTCTGATTTTAGCCAAATTATTGCATGCAAGGCTACTGTTAGAGTATTTCCAGCCAAAAGCAACCCAAGAATTGCTTAGTGTTTGTGTTTGGTGAATTCCAGCTTTATTTTTCTCCTGTATTTTAGATAATTTTCTTTTCAGTCTTCAGAGGATACTATGCTCTCTCCAAAAGCATGAGGGCTAGTTAGGTAACCTGAAAAGGGACTAGACAAGTCCAATACAAAGGGATATCTGCAAGAAATGCAAACAGAGATCTAACAAAATTTAATAAATAGGAAAAAGGAAAGCTAATGTTTGGGGAAACTACAGAGTGAGAGCTGTTGAAGAGGCTGGCAGGCACAGGAAACATGTATTGAAGGGTCCTAAAGCAAAATGCCTTCCAGAAGGTTTGGATTTATTTCCTTCCTGCCTTTTTCTCTCACACATTATTCAAAGTCTTTGCTTTCCGTCTACTCACTGCAACCCCCCCCCCCGGCAAGTTCAGTGGAAAAGTTTCCTCTGTTATGGTATAGGTGGGGATTGAATTAATTTCCAGTTTTAGTAGGTGAAAATTCCCTCATGTTAGCTGTGCCCACTAGAGAAGCAGGAAATGTTTCGCATTTGGTTTTCAATAGACTCTTGGGCTAGGGACAGAAGTTACACACAAACCGGTTTAAGTGATCAGAAGCTGGTTTAAACCTGTAACAGAACAGAAGCTCAGTGCACATAAACCAGTTTCAAAATAGCTGAAACTGATCTGAGATAAACCCGGTTGCATGTAGTATGAGACTTAACTGATTTGGGTCGAACTGGTTTATGAAGTTTCTGTCCCATACCCCTTCCTGATTCAAGTAAAATTACAGTTCCCCAGCATCCCAGCATGCTTTGCAGCCCTGGGTTGGGCTGTTCTGTCTGCTCCAGAGAGCAGGGCTGGCTCTACCCCTCTGCTCCCTAGCTGGAGCAGTGAAGGCTGGCTGACAAAGGAGGGGGTAGGGAAGCCAGGCTGGGGATGCAGCCCAGTCTGTGGGGGGACTGCCCCCCTAAGCAAACCCCAGCTGGGGTCTGGGGGCAGGGAAAGGGGCTAAACACCCCTTCTTCCCCTGCTCAAACTTACTGCTGGCTGCAACTGTGGCCTACAAATCCCAGAGGCACCTGGGAGCAGGAGGAAGAAGTAATGAGCAACCTTGCAGACTCTGGCTGCTATAATTCTGGACTGCAAATCCCAGAGGCCTCTGGGACAGCAGGAAGATGAAGTGAATATAGCCAGAGAGTCATGCTGTAGCACCCCCTGGCTTCTGCCCTGAGCCACTGCAGGCATGTGGCTGCGTTTCCTGAATCAAAAGTAAATGTCTGTTCACTTCTGTTTCAATTTAATCTGTGCAGTTTAGACTAACCTGCAAAGACTGAATTGATACACTCAGGCTTTTTGATTGTCTGTACTTAGCCTTGAAGCTAGATATTGCCCATCCACTTTTTCATGGTTAAATATAAGCGTAGTTATTTGGCCCCATACTTTTGTATCTGTAATGGCAAGTGTAAAATAATATTGATGTTGCTGGAGGCAAGTGTTGAAAATGCAGGCCTTAAGGCTTGAAGGGAGAGTGTCAAAGTTAAATCAGGCCTGGACTTATGTTTTATGGGAGAAAAAAAGTGTTTAAAAGCTTAATGCTAAAATGTAATGTTTCCTCGCATTTTAAAAGAGCAGTGGATCCTGGGTTGTATTGCTAAACTGCAGTTCTCTGTATTATTTGCAACTCAAGCTACAGCAGAATGCATATAGACATGTGAATGTATGTGTCTAGGACTCTCAGCAGGACAGCTACCCTTAAAGAGTAGGTATACACAGAAGCCATTGCATTTTTTCCTCTCCAGGAAGTAAATGAACAGAATGGAAAGAGGAGCTACCCTTGGCTTCCCCTCACAAGAGGTAGGGAAGAAGCCACAATCATTGGCACTATAGAACAGTCTTGATAAATAAAAGGCAAACTTCTCCAAATGATGTGGTAAATAGAGAAGAAGGTGCATGATTTCAGGACCAGTGCTGGAGCACTTTGAGTGTATGTGCTGGACATTTTCGTCGCTCTTCCTCCCACTATGCACTACTGCAGCTGTATTGCTCTTACCAATACCAGAAGATAGACTAGCTGCAGATATTCTATTCTTCTGAAAAACAGATCTTCAGTGTAGACCTATTACCAGCTCTAGTTTAATTATCTTATCAATTAGACCTCACCTGAACATGGTTAGAGATCTGGGACCAGAATTATAAAAGGTATACAGGTGACTAAAAATGCAGATAGGCATCTAGTAGGAGTTACAAAAATGCCTAAGTGAGGTGCCTGGCTTCCCTTAAAATCAACTTAATTTAATTTGGACTACAGGGTTCAAACTGGTAGTAGAAACTATCACCCCTAGAAGCACTATGGCTTGTCATGTCATTAATTATATATTCAGATGAACAAGGTAAAACGAGGTAAAAGAGAGCAAAGCTTTACTGTGTCATCTGTTCTGCAGTCACTGTCACAGTGGATGCTTTCAACCCAGAGTAAATGAAAATGAACCTTTTCTGTCTTTCAATGAGGATGAAGGAGGTGGTGATCTTGAATGGGAGAAGCATTCTGACTAGAGACTTGAACACAGATGCAGAATTCCTACTGCAGCTCTGAAAGTTATTGCTTCTTCACAGCATGATTTGCTATTGCTTAATAGGTAAGACCCATTTCTCAGCCAGGATGGCCGATCTCTTAGGTAGGGTTTTAAACTAAGATTGCAGTGGGATGGGGAAACACTAACTGGAGCTTACCCAGGGAACCAATGTATAGGAAAGGTCCATTAACAATGAAACCAAGCAAGCCACTCTTACGGGAGCTGAGAAAACAGCTTCCCTTCAATGCGACAGGCAGCCAGTGACCTCAGTAGAAGGACTTAGGTACCTGTACACCAACACCAGAAGCATGGGGAACAAGCAGGAGGAACTAGTCATCCTGCTTTCCACTGGGCACTACGATCTAGTAAGGATCATGGAGACCTGGTGGGACTCCTCTCACAACTGGAGCATAGCCATAAAGGGCTACATTCTTCACAGAAGGGATTGAGTAGGGAAGAGATGTGGGGGTGTTGCCTTCTATGTGAAGCAGCAATATACCTCCCTACAGGCCGATGTCAACCCCAAAGAAGAACAGCTTGAAATCCTCTGGGTCAAGCTCCGTGGGAAGCATGATGAGAGAGGCCTGACTATAGGTGTATACTACAGGCCGCCTAACCAAGGGGAGGAATGTGATCTAGTGTTCGCCTGTGAACTAACGGAGGCTCTGCGTGTATGGGACATGGTTGTCATGGGTGACTTCAACTACCCAGACATCTCCTGGGAGGAATGCTCAGCCAGCTCAGATCACGATCCTTCCTGACCAGCACCAAAGAGCTTTTTTTTGACTCAGGAGGTGCACAGGCCACCTACAGGCAATGCACTTCTTGACCTGGTCCTGGCCAGGGGGGATGGCCAAAGGGGATGACATGATGACCAAATTAAACATAGAGGGCAGCCTAGGCAATAGTGTCCACGAAATCATTATGTTCATGGTCTGTCACAAGGCTAACAAAACAGATACCAAGCTCGAAGTCTTCGGCTTCAAAAACGTGAATTTTAATAAGCTCAGGTCACTAGTAGAGAATGCTCTGAAAGACCAAGGACCACAGGTAAAGGGAGCACAAGAAGAATAGTTGTTCCGTAAGGACACAATCCTTAAAGCTCAGATAAAATCCATTCCCGTATAGAGAAAAAGTAGTAGAAGGATCAAAAAATCTTCTTGGCTAAGCAGGGAAGTTGCAGCCCTCCTACAGAAAAAGGAAGAGGTGTACAAACAATGGAAGCTCGGGACAGCCTCCAAGGAAAAATACTTGACAATGGCCCACACTTGTAGAAAACTGATTAGGCAAGCTAAGGCAGAAACCAAACTAAAACTAGCTACAAGAATCAAGGAAACAAGAAGTCTTTCTTTCGCTACATGGGGAGTAAAAGGAAAACTAATGGGAGTGTGGGGCTGCTGCTCAATGCCTCAGGATATCAGGTCACTACCACTCAGGAAAAAACGAAACTCCTAAGTGACTACTTTGCCTTGGTCTTCACAAGACCAAGGGGAACAACATGCCAGGTATGTGATGGCCAAAACCAAAAGGGTTAATGAACAACTTATAGCAAAAAGAAATCTGCTTTTTGAAGGTATTTGAAATAGCACTTATGAGACTGTTTTTTTGTAGATGTTTCCGGCCTGTCTGGAATATATATAGCTGTTGTACTGAACATAGAATAAGCATGAGTCTTAAAAAGCAGAACTAAAAAGTGAAACTGCAAACCTATCTGATTTAATAATTTTTGCTTGGAGTTAGTAAAGGGTTGAACTTGG
Organism: Alligator mississippiensis; assembly: GCF_030867095.1. NCBI lineage: Eukaryota > Metazoa > Chordata > Crocodylia > Alligatoridae > Alligator > Alligator mississippiensis. The sequence goes on along the minus strand of NC_081830.1, from coordinate 50,408,837 downwards.
GTGGGGACATGTTAATCTCTGACCCCAAAGTGATGTGGTGTGATTTGCTTATTGGGTAAACCCAAGCTTGGGCAGTAACTTATTGTAATGATTTCTAACACCTTTTAACCCCATAGGATAACAGCTATAAAATAAAATTATAAATGGCTATATAGCCAACAGATTAGCATAGACAGAATATAAAAGAACACACATGTTAAGTGACCCGAAGGAAGGATGGAACAGAAGGGTCGTTGCTGTCCCATTCCCCCGTATCTCTCTTACTCCCTGTGTGAGCGAAGACCAGATCCTGACTGAGGGAACTTCCCCCCAGTTCTCTCTCTGACAGCATGGATTGGGGACTCCTGACTTCGCTGAATCAACTTGATGTGTACCAGACTGAGGGACTATCGATAAGTTACTAACCAAGTGGGAACTCTTGGTTTATTTGTCTTTCTGTTTTTATGATCACTGTCAATTTTAACTTGTATTGTTATGTTGTTTGTTTATTAGCTTAACCTTTTTACAAACTGTCATACGTATAAACTACATATTTTGTTGCTATAAGTAAAATTCATTCTTTTTTATAAGTGAAACTTGTCATTGTTTTGCTCCCAACATCACCTCCTCAATCCCGAACCAAAAACCCCAGTGGCTAATGAAATTGCAGTGCTCAGTCAGTCTGCAACTAAATTGATATATTCACAGTGCCCAGCTGGCCTGTGACACAGGTAAGGCACAGAACAAGCAGGGCGGGATTGATGCCATTCCCACCATTGCCCTAGAACTGGTATATGATCAATTTAAGAAATTACACGTATATAAATCAGCAGGACCAGATAAACTCCACCCAGGAGAGATGCAAGAGTTGGCTGAAGTAATTACAGAGCCCCTGGCAAAGTTCTTTCAAAATCCCCGAGGACTGGAAGCAGGCCAGTATTGTGCCCCACTTCAAGAAGGGGAAGTGTGAGGACCCGGGAAACTACAGGCCAATTAGCTTAACTTCTATTCCAGGAAAAATCCTAGAAACATTCATCAAAGAGGCTGTATGTGACAGACTTGCAGAAGGCATGATATTGAATGACAGCCAGCATGGCTTAATCATGGGCAGGTCTTGTCTGACCGACCTTATTTCTTTCTATGATCAGGTGACTCATCACCCGGACAAGAGAAAAGCGGTTGACATCACATACCTCGACTTCCAGAAAGCCTTTGACCTGGTATCCCATGAGGTACTGATCAGAAAACTGGAAGATATCGGGCTCAACTGCGGGATCATCAAGTGGGTGCAAAACTGGTTGCAGGGTAGGACACAGAGAGTCCAAATGAATGGATTGGTGTCATCCTGGTGAGGTGTAGGTAGTGGCATACCCCAGGGTATACTTGGCCCAGTGCTGTTCAACATCTTCATCAATGTCCTGCATGAAGGGGTGAAAAGGTCAAGTGCGGACGACCTGAAGATATGGGGTTGCGTGGACACACCCGCAGGTAGGCTGCAAATATAAGCAGACTTAGACAGGCTGGCATGTTGGGCAGAACAGAACCAGATGAGGTTCATTGTAGAGAAATGCAAAGTACTGCATCTGGGATGGAAGAACCCCCAGTACACCTACAGGCTGGGCATCGCTAACATGACCAGCACTACAGATGAAAGGGATCTGGGGATAACAATAGACCCCAGCATGAATATAAGCTGGCAATGCAACGCAGTAGCTGCTAGGGCCAATAGAAGTCTGGCATGCATCAATTAATGCATCTCTGGTAAAACCAGAGAAGTGATTCTCCCACTTTACTCAACATTGGTGCAGCTGCAGCTGGAATATTGTGTCCAGTTCTGGATGCCACAGTTCAACAAGGACGTGCTAAAGCTCGAGAGGGTCCAGAGAAGGGCCACCCATATGATCAGGGACTTGCAACACAAGCCGTATGAGGAGAGGCTGAGGGATCTCAGATTCTTCAGCCTAAAGAAAAGTAGGCTGAGAGGGGACCTGATTGTGGCTTATCGCTATATCAGAGGCGTACATCAGGGGGTTGGTGAACAACTGTTCACCAGGGCATCCTGGGGGAAAACTAGAAGCAATGGCCACAAACTCCTGGAAGATAGTTTCAGTCTGAACATTAGGAAAAACGTCTTCACAACTAGGGTGTCCAGAATATGAAACAAGCTCCCTCCAGAGGTGGCGCAATCATCTACCCTGGAGGTCATCAAGAGAAGACTGGATGGTCACCTGGCTGGGGTCACCTGACCCCAGATGTCTTTCCTGCTCATGCAGGGGGCTGTACCCGATGATTCTTCAGGGTCCCTTCCAGCCCTATGATTCTATGATCTTATGAATTCATAGTTTTACTAAGCACTAAAAACCATAGACTTGAGACAGTTGTTTTATGACCCATTACAGCCTACCTCTCCTAAACTTCACTCCACAACTGATAAACTTCACACTTCTGTTTCAAGTGGTCCAACTGATTAACATAATTAAACTGACAGGGTTTTTGGTGGTTTCTTTTATTGGACCAACTGTATAAATGGGAGAGATATTAGATAAGCTTAGGGGCACAAAGAAGCAGACACAGCTTGAGCTTTACAGATAGAGAAATGGCTTATAAACAAATCCATGATAGCAATTGTTTTAAGTTCACCATGTACACGTCTATACAAGATGCTGGCTGTGCAGTAAGTCGTTACTACTGTGCAGTAGCATTGCGTGGCATGTAGCCTGACTCAACACTACTGCCCAGTAGTAACGAGCTACTGCACAGTTGGTGTCACCTAAAAGCCATTCGGTGATGCTACTGCACAGTAACTTTGGTCTGTGCAGTCATTTAGTACTTGTATACTTTGGTCTGTGCAGTCATTTAGTACATGTGTATACAAGTACTAAATGACTGCAGTAACAACTGCACAGTCAGCATATCATGTAGACATGGCCCTTGGCTTGGAAAGTGGATGCTGCTTTCTCAGACCTGATGTAGGATGCTTGAAGCCTGAAAGCTTGCCTTGCCTCTCTACAACTATGTAAGTTGGTCCAATACAGAAATATTACCTTGACTTACAAGCTCTCCTTTGTTTCGTATTCCTATACCCTCACAGCTTCAACAGCCACCCTATGTTGTCCTGAAAGGCAATTACAAATGCTGCTTAGGATTTGGCCCTTTGAGAGCTTTGCTTAAGTGAATGCCAAATAAAACTGAGAAAAAATTCATAATGCAAGATTTTCCCAGGATTTAGAAATGAAACATTCCTCAAATATATTAAAGTCTGTCAGTGCAGAAGACATGAAAGGTTTGAAAGCTTTTCTTGAGGAGGGGAGGGGAAGTGGAGTTATTTTGAGTTTAAACTACTTTTGAATTATCCACTTACAAAGAAACCTTTTAACTTTATCTGATGCCTGAATATCTTAGTCATAGCCAGAGTTCAAATGCATTTCCACAAGGAAAATAATAATAATAATAATAATAATAATAATAATAATAATAATAATAATAAATCACCTTTGGGCTGAGGAGAAGCCTGAAAGATTAGAAGACAGAAAGCTTACAATTTGAAGACAAAGCGGTTTACAATGAAAGCACTTCCTTAACTCTATCTCATGTCAATATCATGATGGTCTATAATTTTGCCTCCAGCATCAACAAAGCTAAGCACTTAGTACAGATTCCAGAATCTGGGGGTGGATAATGGTGATGCAAAAACATATTTCAATTTTCAGATGCTAGTGTGAGCTTGCAGCACTGACAGTTAGACAAGTCTTGTTTTGACTTGTCAACCAAGGAAATCTTTTAGAAAAAAAATAAATATGATCACTGTTTGCAGAGTTACTTTTTCATACAATAACCACATTTTTCTGTAGATTGATAGATTCATAGGTTGTAAGGCTGGAAGGGACCTTGAAAGATCATTGGGTCCAGCCCCCTGCACCAAGCAGGAAAGATAACTGGGGGTTAGGTGACCCCAGCAAGGTGACTGTCTAGTCTTCTCTTGAAGATTTCCAGGGTAGGTGATTGTACCACCTCTGGAGGGAGCTGATTCCATAGTCTGGACATCCTGACTGTGAAGAAGTTTTTCCTAATGTTGAGCCTGAAAGTTAACCATTACTCCTGGTTTTCCCCTTGGGTGCCCTGGTGAAGAGTTGTTCACTGAGCCCTTGATGTACTCCCCTAGTGTAGCAGTAAGCTGCTACTAGGTCCCCTCTCAGCCTTCTTTGCTTCAGGCTAAAGAGTCCCACATCCCTCAGCCTTTCCTCGTATGGCTTGCCATGTAAGACTCTGATCATACAGGTGGCTCTTCTTTGGACCCTCTCAAGCTTGTTCATGTCCTTTTTAAAATGTGGTGCCCAGAACTGGATGCAGTACTCCAGCTGCGGTCGCACCAGTGCTGAGTAGAGCAGAAGAATACCTCCTTGGTTTTGCTGAAGATGGCATTGATACATGCCAAAGTATTATTTGCCCTACTGGCTACTGCTTCGCACTGCCAGCTCATATTCATACTGTGGTCTGTTATTACCCCCAGGCCCCTTTCATTCATGGTGCTAGTCAGTTTGGTGCCACCAAGCCTGTAGGTATATTGGGGGTTGCTCGTCCCAAGGTGGAGCACTTTACATTTCTTGACGTTGAACCTTATCAGGTTCTGATCTACCCAACTTGCTAGCCTCTCTAGGTCTGCCTGTACCTATAACCTAGCTTCAAGCATGACCGCACTTCCCCATAACTTGGTGTTGTCTGCGAACTTGGCCAGTGAGCTCTTCACCCCCACATCCAAATCAGGGTGTAGATGGTAGTAATTTATTTTAAATATTTTCAGCTAATATAGAGATTTCATAGATATTAGGGCTGGAAGGGACCTCAGAAGATCATTGAGTCCAGCCCCCTGCCCCAAGGGCAGGAAGTCAGCTAGGGTCAAAGGATCCCAGCAAAATAAGCATCCAAACACTTCTTAAAGGAGTCCAAAGCAGGTGCTTGCACCACCACTGGAGGAAGTCTATTCCAGGCCTTGGGGACTCGGACAGTAAAGTTTTTCCTTATGTCCAGCCTAAAATGGTCTTGGGAGGAGTTTGTGATGGTTGGACCATGTCATCCCTTGGGGCAGTCTGGTGAACAGGTGTTCCCTCAGATCCTGATGCACACCCCTAATGTACTTATAGTCTACCACCAGGTCACCCCTGAGCCTGCACTTTTCCAGGCTGAAAAGTCCCATGGCTCCCAGCCTCTCCTCATAAGGTCTATTCTCTTGTCTTCTGATCATATGTGTGGCTCTCCTCTAGACTTGCTCAAGCTTCTCTACATCCTTCTTGAATTGTGAAGCCCAGAACTGGATGCAGTACTCCAGCTGCAGCCTCACCAAGGCCGAGTACAGAGGGAGGATGACATCCTGAGGTTGGCTTTTTCCTGGGTGTCGGTTGCCAGTTGTCCCATTTGGTTTAGCAGGGGTCCAAAGTTACTCTTTCTTTGCTTCTGACTCCCCACATATCTAAAAAAAGGACTTTTTATTGTCCTTGATATGTCTAGCGAGGCGGAGTTCAGTTGCAGCCTTGGCTTTCCTGGTTTGCTCCCTACAAGTGTGGACCAGTGCAGAATACCCCTACTTTGTGGTGATTCCTATCTACCACCCAGAATACTCCTCCTTTGTGGTGATTCCTATCTTCCATCCTTTATAAGCCTCTCTTTTTTGGCATAGGAGACCCACGAGTTCCCTGCTGACCCAAGGGGGTTGCTGTGCCCTTTTGCTATCCTTCCTCTGAGATGGGATGGACATCCCTTGTGCTTTCATAGAATCATAGAAGTAGGGTCGGAAGGGACCTTGTAGATCTTCAAGTCCGACCCCCTGCCTGGGCAGGAGGAAAACTGGGCTCAAATGACCCCAGCCAGGTAGGCATTGAGCCGCTTCTTAAAAACCCCCAAGGTAGGAGCCAGCACCACTTCCCTTGGAAGTTGGTTCCAGATCCTAGCTGCCCTAACTGTGAAGTAGTTCTTATGGATGTCTAATCTAAACCTACTCTCCAACAACTTGTGGCTGTTATTCTTTGTTATCCCAGGGGGCGCTAGGGGAAACAAGGTCTCCCCCAAACCCTTCTGGTCCCCTCTAGTGAGTTTATAGACAGTCACAAGGTCCCCCCTCAGCCTTCTTTTGTGAAGGCTGAACACGTTCAGGTCCCGTAGCCTCTTATTGTAGGGTCTGCCCTGCTGTACCCGGATCATGCGGGTGGCCCTCCTCTGGACCCTCTCAATGTTGTCTACATCCCTCTTGAAGTGGGGTGCCCAGAACTGGACACAGTACTCCAGCTGTGGCCTGACCAATGTCGCATAGAGGGGGAGGATCACCTCCTTGGCCCTACTTGAGATGCACCTGTGGATGCATGATAGGGTCTGGTTAGCCCTGCCGACCGTGACCTCTCATTGTCGGCCCATGTTCATCTTGGAGTCAGTGATGACTCCAAGATCCCTTTCTGACTCCGTGCTCTCAAGACGGGAGTTTCCCATCTTATAAGTGTGCTGCTGGTTACTACTGCCCAAGTGCAGCACCCTGCACTTGTCAGTATTGAAATGTAGCAGAAAGCCCCCTTTTTCTCTTGCCTGCATTTGCTCTCCCCTCTTTGGATATGTTTCTCTTTTTCTACCTTTTCTTCCTTCTGCTCTCTTTCACTTTAAGATAAGGAATTGTGTTTTAAAATTTGTGTGTGCGCATTTTGTATCTCCCCTTGTATTTTGGTATTTTTATCTATTTGTGTGCCATGGCATTTGTAGCTTATATTTTATACTCCTCACCTTTCAACTTTCAACTAAATGTGTTTTAGTAAGTTATACATTGTAACAATGTTAACAAGGGCAGGAATCAAACTGCCCTTCCCTGTATCAGGCTGGCCCCTGATAGAGCGAGTGAATCAGTGATTGAATGTGTAATGTGATTGAATGTGTAACACGGTAGCAGGCAGCAATTAACACCTGGGAAACTGCAGATCAGCCAACGGAAGAACTCAATAGAAGACAATGTAACAACTGGGAATCTCTAAATGTCACTGATCAAGGACTAGAAGCCCTGGTCTGAGTTAATCAACACCAGGGACCAACTTTTGGGCTGAGTATCTCCAGATCAACTGCTCCCAGAGCCCTATTCAAAATTCATCAACAGACTCCCAAACCTGCACGTACATGCAGACGACCCCTGGGGCTGACAGATGTTGTCCAGTAGCCACCAAGGGGGGGAAGTCCCACGAGGGTCAATGACCCCTGGATTGGGCAAAACTGAAAACTGGGGAGTCACCAAAGTCTGCCAGGGACAGATAAAATGCAGTGAAAAGTGACCCTCAGGGGCGCCCTCTTGATCTCCAACTCGACCAGACCTGTCCAGCCAGAAGGACCAGCCAGCTACCCCCTTCTGGAAGATAACACCACACTGAAAGAAGCCTCAACAACAGACTCCAGCGCTTGTAGGATAGGTATACCTGACTCTGTAGCCTGCTACTGTGTGTGTGCATGTGTGCATGTGTGTGTGTGTGTGTGTGTGTGGGGACCAGCCCCAAGGTTTATGATTACAGTGTTTCAATCCGCCTAATAAACTAGAATTTTAAGGATCCTGAGTTGGACATTTGTAGCCAACAGAAACACATCCTGTTTTTGTTAGCCCACCCTTGCAACCTATCCAGGTCTTTCTGCAGTCTTTCCCTCCCTACTAGCGTGCCCACCTCACCCCAAATTTTGGTATCGTCAGCAAATTTGAACAGGTTGCTTTTCATCCCATCATCCAAATCGCTGATAAAGAAATTGAACAGTGCGGGCCCAAGCACCGAGCCCTGGGGGACTCCGATGCCCACTTCCCCCCAGGTCGAATGTGACCCGTCCACCACCACCCTCTGAGTATGACCCTTCAGCCAATTAGCAATCCATCTGACTGTGTAGGCAATGATGCCACAGTCACCTAGTTTTTTAATGAGGATGGGGTGGGAGACAGTGTCAAAGGCCTTGCTGAAGTCCAGAAAGACTACATCCACGGTGACACCTGTATCCAATGCTTTCAAGATCACTCCCTTAAGGAGTGACCACTCCTCTTGGACTCCTCCCCCTGTTGAGTCATGGTCCCTTTGGGCCTCGACAACAAGCCTCCTGAATTTATCAAATCAGCTTTCCTAATGTTGAGGACTTCTGCATTGCTGGCTGACTTGCCAGCTTCGTGATGGATAGTAAAAGTGATCAGCTCGTAGTCACTGTCTCCCAGCTTCCCTTCAATTTTTAGGTTGCTGACTAAATCATCCCCTTTAGCTGTACCAGCAGCGCTTTACCTCTTGTTGGTCCATAGACTTCTTGGGACGGGTAGAGCTCATCCACGCATGTGAGGAAGCTTTTGTGACCGTTCAGATTAGGCCGAGTGCCCTTCCAGGTCCAGGTAGTTGAAGTCTCCCATGACAACCATGCACTGAGAGTGTGTAGCCTCAGCCAGTTCCCTGGCAAATTCCTGGTTGAGCTCTTGTTCCTGGTTAGGCGGTTTGTAGTAGACTCCTACCATTGTGTCCCCTGTGCCATGTTCCCCACATATTTTAACCCAGAGAGTCTTTAGTCTTCCTCCCTGGGTGCCACTGTCAGCTTGCAGGGATGTGTTGCTTTCCTTGCCATAGAGAGCTACATCCCCACCCCTTTTATCTGCTCGATCTCTCCTATACAGGGTATAGCCATCTATACCTGTGGCTCAGTCTTAGCTGGAGTCCCACCAGGTCTCTGTTATTCCTATGAGATCACAGTCATTCTTGTTTAGTAGGAGAACCAGTTCCTCCTGTTTGTTCCCCAAGCTCCTGGCATTGGTGTACAGACACGTAAGCATCCCATTGGAAGCCCTAGGCTTCCTTGCATTCCCAGGAGGACCACATTCCAAGGCTGGGGTAGGAGTGGATTCCCTTGTGTGCCCTAACTTGTTGGTTTTGTACTTGTTGCCTACTGGGTTTGCTTTGGTGGTTGTCCACTCATCCCCCAGCAGGCTTAGTTTAAAGCCTGGTCGAGCAGGTCAGCCATTCTGGCTGAAAAGAGCTTCCTCCCCAGTGAAGTGAGGTGGAGGCTGTCCCTTCCCATCAGACGATTGCCTCTCTCACCAAAGAGTGGACTGTGATTGTGGAAACTGAAGCCTTCACAATGACACCAGCACTGCTGTATTCAGTTGACTACATCGATCCATCTCTCCCTCCTCAGCCCATGATCCAAAACTGGGAGGATCGAGGAAAAAACCACCTGCACCCCAACCCCCTAAGCCCTGCTCCCACAGCCCTGTAGCCACTCATGACCTGGCTGGGATTGCTCCAAGCTGTCATTCATGCCCACATGGATAAAGAGCATAGAGTAGTGGTTGGAGGGCCGGATAAGCTTTGGGATCCTGTCTGATCCAGTCAGCATCATGTATCTGGATCCAATATCAAGTCTTTTAATTATGCACAGAAATGTACAGAATTGCAGTTTTTAAAATAGAAAAAAACAAAATACTTGCAAAACAATTTATGGATAAGAACCCATGAGCTACAAACTAAGACAACAACTGGCTGAAATGATGACTGAGCAGGTACAGATGTACAGAGTGTATTAGATGCATTTATTTTGCACTCAGGGAAAGATCTTTTTAGTATCTTCTTTCTTGTATCTAAATTCTGGGGAAGATATGATAAAATGGGACTAAAATGAACATAGTAGCATAGTAGGCTACTTCTCAGAGTTACCAGCTCTGACTAAATATTATTCCTTATTACACCTGAGTCAAAAGTCCATTTTTAAAGTGAGATCAGCATCACTGGCCTGTATGTGCAGCATGTCTTTGTAGCAAAAACCCCAATTTTCCTCTCTTTCTTATTTAAAAATGCATTCCCTCCCCTTCCCCAACCATTTCTGACTTTCTTTCTGCCCTCTCTATCCCTTATAAGTAGTTATAAGTAGTCATAGATAAGCTAAGTTCTTGTATGCCATTATTGTGACAAGTCCCTTTTTACATTGTAAACAGTTTTCTGGTATTTTTGTATTGATTCTTACTGTATTACATTGTATTCCTATTATGTTTGTATTGGTTTTTATTGTTTTACATGAGTGTTGTATGATTTAGTCCTGTTCCTATAAGTTAACCAAAGTAATGTCAACCCTCCATCTTGTAATGTTAAGTTTCCATCTTGTAATGTCAAGTCTCCATTTTGTATCCCCTGCCCAGGCATACCCTATTGTAACTGTGTGGCAACTATAACTCTTACCTACCCCTCCTGTGTAAATTGGTTCCTGGGTGAATGGTGCTTGAAACATAATGGTAGCAGGCCTAAAAATAGGTTCTGCTTGACGACCGGACCATCAACTCAATGACCAGACCACCACCTTGCATTGACTCTCCCTGAAACCACCATTGTATCCCACTGGACAATGAGGACACCTGGAACTGCATGACCTCATCTGAGCAGGACTGGGCCTTGCCTGGGCATGTCCTGCCCATTGGACTCACAGATAGCCCACCCCTTTAAAAGGGATAGTAGAGTGTGACCTCCTTGAGACCAGCACTACTCCACACTAGACCAGCACTACTCCACACCACCTATTCACCCAGAGGCCCTGCCGGCACCCCCCTCTGGACAACACCTCACTGGAGAAGAATGACTGGCCATCGAGGATCAACTTACAGCCTGGATAGCTAGCTATCACCCACCTTCTTCCTCCAAGCAAGGGACCTGAGTTCTGTCTCTGCACACCTCAATCCCTATTAAGCCTTTCCTCTCCTGCTACCATTGTGTGTGGGGGGGAGGGAGAGTTTGCGTGTGTGTGTGGCGGGGAACCAATAACTTCATGAGCTGTATAGTGTGTTGCCTGTTTAATAAAACTGTTATCTTGGAACACTGAGTTGGGTTTTGTCTTACTTATCTTTTGGTCCTGCTCCAATTTCTGCTCTCTGCCCCTCTGACCTTCCTCCCATCTCTCTCTCTCTCTCTCTTTCTCTCCCTGGGTCTCTGATCTTTTAACCCCTCCCCACCATCCTGGTTCTGCCCTCTGCCTCCCAGCTCCAACCCTCACTGTTTCCCAGATTCTCTCTCTGCCCCCTGCTGCCTCCGGCTTCTCTGTCACCCGACTTCTTACCTCCCAGCCTCCTCCTCCTCCAACTTTTACCTCTCAGCTCTCAGCTTTTTCCTCCAATGCCCCTCACCTCACCTCTCTGCTGCTTCTCCCAGCTTCTTTGACTGGCTCAGTTCTCTCTGCTGCCCCAGCTTGATCCTCTGACTCTGCTCCTTCACCTCTTCTGTCTCCCAGATTTTCCTTCACCCCCAAATAACCCTGGGGCACCAAGTGACCTTAAGTAACCCTGAGTAGCCCCAAGTAACCCCCAGGCACCAAGTGACCCCAAGTAACCTCCCTAGTGTTAACACACAGCCACCACCAAGTGCATGTTTGTGTGTGTATGAACCCATAGTATCGCATATGCAGTTTGTGTGTGTGTATAATTTTGTGTCATGCCATCCTGCCTAACAGCATTATATTGAGATCCTGAGCGTTGATCTGATGTGTGCCAAGTCAACATTCTTTTGAGATTGACAAAGCTGGTACTTGGTTTTCAGTTCACAATTGTTTGACTGTAATCGAGAAAGCTTTGGGTGAACAGCCTTGAAATCACTATTCTGCTAATAGCCATGCTGCTTCATCATCTGGTGATACTTATTTCCAAACTTGGCAACAAAATGCAGAAAATGTTTTTATCAGTTCCTGGAGAAAAAAGTTTTGCCTCTCATGAACAAGCATTTTACACATTGCATCCTAAAATAGTCAAACAAATTCTCTCTCCCTACTTTATCTCAGCTTTTCTCTCTCTTCAAGTCTCCTGTACATCAGAACCCCTGTACATCAGAGCTTGGGTTTCTTGTGTCTTTCTTTTCCGTTCTTAAGTGCCCATATGTTAAAGAGGTTTAGATTTCACAGGAACATCTTTAAATCTTACTAGTTCCTATCACAAGCCCTGATTACCTTTTTTTCCCAAGGTTGTTATAAGCTGTTTCAGTTTGTATGCTTACTAAACATAAAAATAAATGTCCTCAACAGCAGAGCAGTAGGGCTGTGCAAAGCTGTGCAAAGCAGGTGGTGATTTGATTTGGAGGAGATTCGGCTTGATTCGGTGGCCAAATCGCCAAATCCGAATCAAATCAGGGGACCAATTAAAAGGTCCAAATCGATTCAAAGCTCTCTGAATCTTCAGAAAAGATTCAGAGAGCTTCAATGATTTGGGCAGTCCCCAGTGGCTGCAGCAGGGAGCTGCAGCCGACTCCGATCTGGTAAGTACTAGGGGCAGGGGAGGGGGGAGGGGACCATGGGGGTCCCCCCTGCCAGCCACCATCCCTTGTCTGCTCCTCTACCCCCCCAACCCCCACCCACTCCCCAGCCCCCCCATGGGTGCCCTGCCCACCCCAGCTACTGGCATTTTTTAAAACAGTCTGGGTGCTCACTGGGTGCTGTCACGTGGTGGGGGCAATCCCTGCTGCCCCACACTGCATAGGGGGCTCTGCACAAGCCCCCTGAGTCCCCCTTGCCACTCCAGCCCCCACACGGCTGCCCCATCCTGGCCAGCTCTGGCCCTTTAAGAAAAAATAAACCAACAAAAACCTTGGGACTCACTGCTCCTGCAGCGGCCTCAGGCTTTGTGATGCAGGGCAGAGGGGATCACTCCCTGCCTGGCAGGAATGGTGAGGCCAGGGTTTTTTCTTTTTTCTTTTTTTCTTAAAGGGCCAGAGCCACAATGGGCAGGGCAGCCATCGTGGGGTTGAGGGGATAGAATAGGGAGGACAGGTGGAGGCATGGCACTCTACATCAAAGATCAATTCACTTACTTAACAACTGCTTTGCCTCCATTTTTCTGAGCAGGGACCAGGTCATCCCCCCTATCATGATCCCTGACGGTCCCAGGGGAGGCGCAGCCAGGCCCAGGGTCAGAGTGGACCTAGTCAGGGACCTCCTGGTGGGACTGGATGCATCCAAATCAGCAGGTCCTGATGATCTCCACCCCAGAGTGCTGAGAGAATTAGCAGAGGTCATTGCGGGTCCCCTGGCACAGCTTTACGAGCACTTGAGGTTCTCTGGCAAGGTGCCAGAGGACTGGAGGAGGGCCAATGTGGTCCCCATTTTCAAAAAAGGGAGGAGGGAGGACCCAGGAAACTATAGGCCTGTTTGTCTTACCTCGGTCCTGGGAAGCTCTTCAAGAAAATTATCCAGGAGCACATCTGCGAGGGACCAGCAAAGGAGCGTATGCTTAGGGGCAACCAAGATGGGTTCATCAGAGGCAGATCCTGTCAGACCAACCTGGTGGCCTTCTATGATCAGGTCACTAAATCCTTGGATGCAGGTGGACAGTCTTTCTGGACTTTAGAAAAGCCTTTGACACTGTCTCTCACCCCATTCTCATTAAAAAATTTGGTGACTGTGGTGTTGATCCCTACACGGTCAGATGGGTCTCCAATTGGTTGGAGGGCCATACCCAGAGAGTGGTAGTGGATGGGTGTATTTTGACCTGGAGGGATGTGGGCAGTGGGGTTCCACAGGGCTCGGTCCTTGGGCCTGCACTGTTCAACATCTTCATCAGCGACTTGGATGAGGGGGTGAATAGCACCTTGTTCAAATTCGCAGATGACACTAAGATGTGGGGGGAGGTGGACATGATAGGGGGGAGGAACATACTGCAATCAGATCTGGACAGGTTACAGAGGTGGGCAGATGAGAATAGGATAGGTTTCAACACTGACAAGTGCAAGATACTGCACCTGGGGAGGAAGAACCAGCAGCACACCTACAGGCTGGGGAACTCCCCTCTCACCAGCATAGAGGCAGAAAAGGATCTTGTAGTCATTATTGACTCAAAGATGAACATGGGCCGCCAATGTGGGGATGCAGTCAGAAAGGCTAACCGCACTTTGTCATGCATCCACGGATGCATCACGAACAGGTCCAAGGCAGTGATTCTCCCCCTCTATGCAACCTTGGTCAGGCCCCAGTTGGAGTACTGCATGCAGTTCTAGGCGCCACACGTCAGGAGGGATGTGGACAGCATGGAGAGGGTCCAGAGGAGGGCCACTCGCATGATCAGGGGGCAGCAGGGCAGGTCCAATGAATATAGTCTATGGGACCTGAACCTGTTCAGCCTCCACAAGAGGCTGAGAGGGGATCTGGTGTCTGTCTATAAACTGACCAAGGGAGATCAGCAAGAAATGGGAGAGTCCCTGTTCCCCCGAGAACTACCGGGAATAACAAGGAACAATGGCCATAAGCTGACAGAGAGCAGATTCAGGTTGGATATCAGGAGGCACTACTTCACAGTCAGGGTGGCAAGGATCTGGAACCAACTTCAAAGGGAAGTGGTCCTCACTCCTACCCTGGGGGTCTTTAAGAGGAAGCTAGATAGACACCTTGCTGGGGTCATCTGACCCCAGCATTCTTTCCTGCCTGTGGCAGGGGGTTGGACTTGATGATCTGCTCAGGTCCCTTCTGACCCTACTAACTATGAAACTATAACTAAGGACCTGGGTGGTCCAACTCCAGGCATGAGGACTGTAAAAAGGGACTAAGCCCCAGAGTGCTATTTTGAGTTACATAGTGTTTGTTTGCTTTATATATCATCTACCTCAGAAATCATGATATTAAAGTATAGTCTGTGTGCCTGGAACATCTATTGGAGATCTCAAGGGTTGGTATAAGGCGGGGTATAGGGGAGGTGGAGCCCCAGAAGACAGCACCATGGCTGGCTTAAAGACAGCACCCACAGGGGTTAAGACCTTCCTCCCAAATTACATAGAAGATCAAGTCATGGCAGGAGAGAGTGGTTGTTCTTATCCCAGTCCCAGTTGTACAATGCTAGGAGCACACTGTCTATGCATAAAAGAACTGAGACTGTAAAAGATCCCGTGGAAACATCAACATGTGCCTCACAGTGTAAGGTTTGACCTAGAAACTACTATGCAAAGCCTAAGAAAAGTGAATGTTGTGTGTCGAATGCCCATCTGCAATGATAAGGGGCAGACAGTCTTAGATAGAGGAAGCTTGAAAACAAAAAACAGAATCAGAGGTACTGGAGCAAAGAGCTCATTAAAATACTAAAAATCACACCCCGAGGCGGGGAAGATATATGCTAATGGAACATATATGTACGTTAATGAGATACATAGCTAAAACACAGGTATAGAGACATGCTCAGTAAAGAACTCCTTGCGTCACTCCTTTATAACCAATTAGCAAACAAGGATGCTTATGAAGATTCAACCTCTGGTATATAAGGGGCTCAGTATTGAATGTGCTTGTGCTTGTCTTGGGAGATTATTCTGCTTGCACCTTTTATTGCTAGCAATAAATCATTTTTATACTTTCACCCCTGGTATCTTTATTGGCCTTTGCATACCGGGCACGAACCCAGACTTGGGCTGGGGCCTAACAACAGGACAGGCATGGGCACTTCCACAACCCCCTTTTTCCCCCTCCTCTGGCACCCCTCATTCTCAGGAGCTCTCTGCTGGTGTGCTTTGTGCACAGGTCCTGACTATGGGCTTGCTGGGGGGCTGTGATGCATGCCCCGCCATGGGGTCTTTCCCCACTGGGCCCTGGTTGGCTCTTTCATGTGAGGGCCTTCCCTTGCTCACATGGGTTTTGACTGGGCAGGAATCACCCAGTCCAGGGGTCAGATCCCAGCTCACTGCTCACTCTAGCTTGTTCCTGGGCCTATGGGCTGAGGCTGGACTCCCTGACTTACAAGCCATTTGTGGCATCTGTAGCAATGGCAGTGGTGTTGGCCATGGTGTTGGCAGTGGTGTCTGAATTGGTGGCAGCAGCGTTGGAGGCAGTGGCAGCGGTGGCAGCCATGCCAGTTGTGGCATGGGCAGCAGTGGTGGTGCCAGTGGCAGCAGTGCTGGTGGCAGCGATGCCAAGAGTGGCATGGGTGGCAGCAGCTGCAGCAATGCCAGTTGCGGCATTGGCGGTGGTGAGGTCCTGGTACCATGGGCGTGACCAGACCCAGCTTGGGTATCTGGGGTCCTCCACCCTGGTTCTTGGTCAGTGTTTTATGGTGCAGCCACTGTGTCACGTGCCAATCCAGGCTCCACTTGTTAGCCCGCATGGTGGCAGCTGTGCTGTGTGCAACCCAACTACCTGCATGATGGAGAGCAGGTAAGTCAGGCAGGGACCTGCCACGCCTGACTAAGACCTGTGATTCAATCTGTACAGAGGCCCTATGGAAGATCCTGATGAGATTTGAATATCAGTCAAAATTTTTTACTATCCTCAAACTGTTTCATGACATTATAACAGCAGCAATCCTAAGCAATGGCTTGGAAATGGCCCCCTCCATTATTAGAAATGGTGGAGTTAAGCCAGAATGTATGATTGCACCAACACCCTGTTCCATTTGTATTCTAGTTATTCCGCATCTCATTTCTGATAGGCTTCCACCCAGAGTCAGCATCCAGTATTGCTTGGATGGACAGGGATCTCTTTAACTGTTATATTCCAAATCCAAGATAACCAAACTTCCACTACTGATCTTCAATATGCTGATGACATTGGCATGTGTGCCCATTCAGTTGAAGAGTTCCAGGTCATTCTTGACTGTTTCTTTGAAGCATATTAAATTCTTGGACACACTGTCAACTTCATGAAAGCCAAGATACCTTACTAACCCACCACAAACCAAGCAGCTCATCCTCCAAATATTATAATTACAGGACAATCTTTGGAGAATGTTGAGCTTTTCCCCTACCTAGGTAAATATAAAGTATATCTAGATGATGATATTCAACATCAGATAAAATCCACCAGTGCCACCTTTGGACATCTCTGAACTTTGCCAACCATGACATTAGAACCCAAACCAAACTTCTTGTCTACCGGGCTGTTGTCATTCTTACCCTGCTTTATGCATGTGAAACCTGAATGACATATTAGAAACACCTGAAAGCTCTGGAATGTTACCATCGGTGTTGGCTTCAGAAATCCTCCATAGCAATTGGAAGGAGAGAAGAATAAATTCTAGCATTCTGGCTCAAGCAAACTTTATCAGCATTGAAGCCATTTTCATACAGTACCAGCTTCATTGGACAGAACACATCATAAAGATGCCTAACAACCGGCTCCCAAAACAGGTCTTATACTCCCAACTCACCCACAGTCAGTGCTCTAGAGGTGAACAAAGGAAGAGATTGAAGGCCAGTCTGAAGATGATGATGATGAAGCAAGTGTCACCACACTCATAAGTTGGAAACATGTGGGCCAGAAAGCCAGCAATGGATAGACTGGTCAGTGTCAATGACAAAACACATATTTGGGATTAGATGATTCTCCCACTTTGGTCAGAGCCAATAATACCACAGATTTCAATGGGAATAAGATAGGGCCTGTCCTTATTTATTGAGAACTCTAGCATTTAAATGATGCAAAGATAATTTTCAAAGTTGTGTGGACTGTTATGGTTACCTTTCATATAGATGTGTGTGAGGGTACTTACATTTTCATCCAAATAAATTCAAAACAGTTATGTTTAAGTTTGAGCTTCTGACTTAAATGCATCCACATCTGGATGGAAAATGTTGATAATAGTACTCCATTAAGAGTATTTTTCATTTTTGACCAGCTTTGCCCAAATATTAAAACTAGATTTACAATGCAGAGATGGAAGTGGAGACCAGTTGTTGTTTATAAATTTGATTTCAGCTTGAAGATGTAATGACACAAGATGTAATGGTTTTCTAGCAAGAGGCTTGAACAACTGTAATGCATCTCAAACCTGCATATTTTGTTATATTTTTTCTTATTAAGAACAAGCAAATCCTTTGTTCCCACCATTAGATAGAGAGATCAATAAAACAGAATAGGACCAAACTAAGACTCTGTGAAAAGCAGCTGTTTTTAATGAACTGAACGCAGAATGGCTGATTGCCTCTGCAGAAAGCAGATTCCTTAAAGCCATAAGACACAGAAAATAAATTTATATGCTAAACACATCATACCTTTAGCAGTTGAATTGCCTTTCTAGTTACATGTGAGTTCAGGTGCAAAAAAATGGAAATTTAGGCCCATGATTTTTACATTGTAATAATTCTTAGTGTAGTGTCAGCATTCTATTTTTAGGTACCATAAATACAGAAATGGTGAATCTTAGAACCCAGAAACATAAAAGCATTTCCAGGAACTGCAGAGTGTATGCACCAAAGCTGCTGCCTGATGCAAATTTATCTGTCCTGGGTAGAAGTAATTAACGTTCTTGTTTGCAGTGTAAGTAACCAGATAATGCTATGTAATTGCTTATGATTTGCATTCCTTAAAATGGTATTGCTAATTTCCAATTATGATTAGCATAGTATTTAAATAATTACTTTGCCCAAAATGATATTTAATTTTCCATGAAGTTTGGAGTGCATAGTTTTACATAACTCTACTACAGAAGTTTCTATGAATTTTAGGCTGTTCAAAATCTTGGCTATTCTTAAACCCCCTGTACAATTGCAGGTAAAGGCACAATTGGATCAAATCCATGATCCAAACCATTATACCTCCTGCCACACCACATGCGGATATCATTACATCTTATTGCTGGTGTGGGGGGAGTCCAATATTGAGCACCCCTGCACTGGCAAGAAGCTGGCTCCCAGTTGCAGGGGACATGCGTAGCTGGGACTGAGAGTCTTCCAACTGGGGTCACACACCTGGGATGGAGAGTCTCACAGCTGACGGGATTCTTAGTCCCGGCTGTAGGAGGTGCACCCAGGTCCAAGAGCCCATCAGCTGCAGGACTTATGAAATGTAGCCAGGACCGGAAGCCTTGTCAGCTGCAGGAACTCTCAGTCCTGGTTTCACATGTGGTGCAACTGGAACTGACAACCCTATGTGGGTCAAAGGTTTCATATAATCCAGAGCCTTGCAGATCACAGTACCCATGATGCTCATGGGTTGGGGGTTTCAAGCTAGGCATGAAGCATCTCTCAAGCTGGGAACCCAGTCACTTGAAAGGGCTCCCAGATGCAAGGGGAGACCCTACTACATGTGCAAATTAAACCCCAGTAGCAAACAGCTATGAAGTTAGTCCATATTTTGGAGGTCTAACTTTACAGTTGGTTGGAGATTTTTATCATGTGATAGTCACCCTGCACATGTAGTTGGGGATGGTTGATTCCTATGCCTTCCGTAAGGATACTGTCAATGTTTTAGTCCCCAGCTCCAATGAATGACGCATGCCCCTGGTGGCTTGAGGGACACGGTGGCAGTGGGAGCATGGTAATGGCAGCAGGAGCATGGAGGTGGTAAGCGGTGAGCTCCCATAGATGCTGGCAGCAGTGTCAGTGTGGGGGTGGTGAGCAGTGACTGCCCACAGGTACTGCCTGTGGCGGGCCAGTAGGGGGTGCTCCTGCGTTGAGCCACCCACCTCACTGTGCCCGACCACCTTCCAGGCTCCGAGTGCCCTCCCTGGGGTGCCTCATGTCCGGCCGACCCCTTCCCTGGAGCACACCCGCTAACCTGGGGTTCCCACTGCCACCATCCAAGGCTCTGGACTCAATTCTGGCTCTGCGCACCTTGGAGAACACAAGCCTGATCGTTCACTGGGTACTAGACCCAATACAGGCACTTGGGGCACTTCCCCAAGTCAGGGGCTGATTAGGAAAGTCTCCCTTAGTCCACACACCTAAGGGGCCTCCTCGGCATAATTTAGACCCACCCCTCAATAATTCTTCCACACTGGTCACAAAGAAGAACTTTATTGATTACAGGGGGTAGGGCGGAAACAGGGTAAAAGCTAGAGCAGTATCAGAGGAATGTCAGAGGAATCCCATAGAACAAACTAGTATGGCTGAGGTAGCCGTTTAAACACGCATCTGAGTTACTGTAAGCTAAATATCTAGTCAGATCTTGAGTAGCTTACTCACATGCATCATCCAAAGGTGGTTGGAGTTTTCCTCTGGAGGCAGGTCACTCTTGGAGCATGCGGTTATGAGGAGAGAGCCAGTTTCAGATTCACCTGGATGACCGCATGGCTAATGGCTGCCTTCTTCCTGGGCCGGGCCTTTAAATAACCTCTCTGACCTCAGCTGCCTGGTCCAATCGAAGTTGCCAGTGCTGGCCACAAGCCAGACAATCTAAAAAAGCATCACTGGCTACCTGGGCTGGTGAGTGGGGCTTTTCCCCCCCCCTTCCTAGGTGACCAGAGCATCCGCCTCCCAGGCACCAGGCTTTTGTCATGTAGACAAGGGGGGGAGATCCCCACCCTGAGGAATTCAACACCAGCCTCTCACGCTGGCAGAGACAGATCTCTGGAGAGGGGCACAGACGGTGGCATTTCTGCCACACCGCCAACAGTGTCAGCAGTACCTTTTCGCAGGGGGTGCACCACCACACTCAGGGGGTACATGTGCACCCGTGTGCAGCCCCTATGCATTGCCAGTGCCTGCTCCTTTGCTCTCTGAGGCAGGGATGCTGCTGCAGGCATTGCTACTGTGAAAGGCTGTCACCAGGACTGTCACTTTTCTAAGGGACAGCAAACAAGAGCATCAGCATCCGCAGTTCAGACCTGAACCCTGTTTATGGGGCGGCCTCCCATGTTTGGTGTGTGGCCCACCCACCTGCCTGGTAGGTTGGCACTTGCTTACCTGTTATGGCCTGAAATTATGGCTGCCACCCCTTCCCTGGTGTCCAGTGTGCCATGGTATCAATTTCCCCATGGAAGTGCTGTGGGGCAGAAAAGAGGGCACCACACCCTGCTCAGAATATCCCCAGGGGAGCACAAATGCAGGCATTGGCTCCCAGGCGCTGGAGATCCATGGTATGCCACTGCTGACCAACCTCTCAGAGAAGCACAATGCCATGGGTAGAATGTAGGTCCTGCCCTCAATGGACTCGGGAATGGGAGGGCTGTCCCACAAGACAGGGGCCTGTGATTGGCAGGGTTAGTTAGGAAGGGGTCACTTGGACAAGCCGGCTAAAGGACCATGGGAGGTACCTGAAATGGTAGTGAGAGACCCATTGCAGGAAGCCTCAAATGGGCCCTTTAACTCACAGCCCATTACTTACCCACGGCAGGATCTTCCCAAAGCATGCTACTCCAACTCCTCACACCAGGGACCAGCACAAACTACCACGCTTTGAAACAAAAACAGCAAACTGCTCACCAACCTACCAGACCACTACCTACACTTGATGCCCACCATCCCCATTCCTCCACTCAGCAAAACAACCTGTAAAAACACCTTGAAGGCCACTTTCATCAATACGCACTGCTACCAACTTCCTCAACCTGGTCTAACACACATGGGGCAGATTTAACACCGCATGCATGGTACAATTTCAGGGACATTCCACTTAACCCAGAGTGAGTGCTTAAAAGTTCGGAAGTATGCACAACCATCCCCACTTCTACTCATCTAACTACCTGTATCCGAGGTGAGGTCTAGGGCACTCTGGTGGCAGGAGTATTAGCGATGGCCCCCTTCTCAGTTCCCCTCACTCCTGCCTTCACCCACCACACCTTGATCTTAAGTGATAAAATGGGGTGAATGGGAATGTACCTGGTCTTCGAGGCACTCTGTTGCACAGGTTGAGGACAGTCCCACCACGTGTCTTTGCAGGGCTCCTCCTTCCCTACACCCTGACCACAACTCTCCCAAAACCACTCCAAAGCAGCACTGCTTTCAGCAAACAAAGTGCCACGTGGGGAGACTTCTATAATCCAAATTGAGAGGATAAATGAATATGAGGACATTATTGCCCAATGCCCGCCTCCCACAAAGACCCCAGATTACAGGGGGATCCACACTTTGCCAGCTTTCTTTCTTCTTTCTCCATCCCATGTCTGTGCTTCTTCTTCTAGGTGGTCAGAACCAGGGACAGAGCCTAGGGGTAACTTCTGAAGCCTGAACATAGGCCTGCAGGTGGAACCATCTTTCATCTCAGATCTTACCAGAAAGTGCCATCACACCTGACTTCTGTCTGCTGAGGGATGTAAGGCAGAAATCACACCCCCAAGCACAATTGCTGGGGAGGCAAGAGACACAGTAAACATGGACACCTGTAACCTGCTGACCAGGGGTCTTCATGGGGAAAGGTATCTAGAAATGAGGGCAGGGGGCAGGGGACACAGGCTTCCTTCAACTTACAGGGATGTCACCCTCCAAGGGTCTTCTGAACACAGAGCTGAGACCAGACCCCATCTATAGGCCAGTCTTCCTTCCAAGGTGTGGGGGAGAGTACAAAAGTTGGGCAGCCCAAGTCAAAGGCCAATTAAAAACAGAGAGCGGTGAGCTGGTGAAGACTGGTCTAGCACAAGGACTATGGTATTCCAGGGGCAGAGGTTTGTTAGGCCTCTACTGTGCCAGGGGTCTATGATTCGCTTACACCTGGAAGGGTTAATCCTTCAGAGTATTTGCCTGCGGCCCAGCCCCACCTTGAGGCCCACAACTCTTAAGGAACACAAACACCAAAGTAAGGGTTAATAAGCCACTTGTATTACAAGCCAAAAACAACAACAATCATAGCACCATGAACTAGTCAACAACCACTTAACAGAACGCTATGTACAAATATGTACAGAGAGCCATACTGTCCTGTCACCAGTGAGTGCAGCCAAGAACACTGACACCCAGGCTGCAGGGCCTGCTGTTACATCCTTGTCAGGCAAAGGATTTCTACCCTTTCCTCCACAAGTGGAGTACTTGGAAACCTCTAAAGGGAAGGGTGATACTTTACCCGTCCTATGGGGAAAATGAAGGTGAGTATCTCAGGTGGAATTCCAGTGTCTCCGCACACTCCACTCAGCACCCGCACTCCCAATCTTCCCAGCCTCTCCAGCAGATCCAACACCACTCAAAACTCCCAGGCTCTCAGACTCAGCTCACACAGCTTCTCGGCACACACACTCTTCACCACACGCACAGACACACACGTGCGCTCCTGCACACTCATGCACATGCACACACGCACACACACCAAGATGGTGCATCACACTGGCTTTTGTAGTGGCTGCCTCATGCTACCTGCCAATCATACCATGGTCCAATCACTGCTTGCACATCTCAATCAATCAATCAATGTCACTCAACAGTATCATTTTCTTGGACCCCTCATATTCATTATCACTTCATAAATTATTGGCATAAAGTTCCCGCTCTTTGGTTATATAACAAGGTTTCAACAGTGCATGCCTCAGTTTCCTAAGAAGGTCATATGTGACAGCTGAAATTATGTCTGTGTGATACAGGTGCTTGCTGAAGGCCCTATGAAGATTAGACCAAGTGTTTTTCTATATTTGTTTAGATATTAAGCTATATGTTGTTGCTAAGAGCCTAATTAAAGTTTAAGATGTAGTGAAGCCTTGTATAAAGTAAGGCCTAGTAAATTTAGCAAAGCCTTAAAGTAGTAAGGCCCTATGGCATAGTTAAAATTACCTTATCAAAGGAATGCAAGGCTTGTACTGCTAATTGGTCAATCTAAGGACAGTTGAAGTAAAAGGAATCTGAGTGGTTGTATGTTATCAGAACAATTCAGAAGCTTTAAATTGTCTGAAGTATCTGGAAACCATTCAGAAGGAAGATACAGCTCTGTGAAAAGGATTAGTTAGCTGTTGCCTGGATCAGTGAGCCCGTGGACCTCAAGGAGCCCAAGTACTGTATTCCAGGGTCCTTCCCGGTACCCCTTTGGACAGTGTCGTTCAGGGATGCCTGACTTCACTGAACTTTGTGGAAAGTGAAGCTTGCTGTGTATCAGGCATCAGAGGGGACTGCCAATAAGTTGCTGACGTGAATTGCTTTTGTCTGTCATTGTTTGTCTTGTTACTACACATAGTTGTGTTTTTGTTAAGTCAATAAACCTTTCTTACCTTTCTACCCCCAACCATACTCTCAATCCCGAACCCTCCACAGTCATAGCATAATCAAGGCCAGAAGTTTAGATGTTCCAGAGACTTCTAACCTCTAGCCATCCTACGCATGTGTAATCACTATTATGGCCAGGCCAGGACTCTTACTGTTTACACCAGGACCCTGGACACAATGGCTAGGGCCACATAATAAACAGAGACCCAAGAACACCTGGAACCCTGCTTACAGGGTGGTACTCCTACCAAACAAACAGCTGGCTACCCTGGCTAGCATGGGGGATACTTGGTGTCAGTCGGCAGACCAAGCAATAGTGTGCCTACAGAACAGTTGGGCAGCGACTCCAACCCTCCTTATGGGGCAGGCATGGTGCCCAAGGTAGCAAAACAGACCTCAACCCCCAGTTCAAAGGTGGAGGCAACCACACCACTGATTACAGGGGGGTCCCACACATTAGCTGTGGCCGCGGCAGAACTGCTTACGGCAACAAAGGAGCAGTGGCTTGAAGCTGAGTTACAGGCAGCTCACAAGGCTCGGGGCCCCCAAAGGCACCGGTATCATCTGGAAGCCCCCTGTCCACCTACAAGCAACCGTTGTCTTTGACCAGCCTCCCAGAGGAGCACAGTGCCATGGGAAAGAGGGGCACGAGGTCTGGGCCCTGCTTAGAGGGCGGTCCTGCCCTCAGCAGACTCGGGAATGGGAGTGCTGTCCCTCAAGATGGGCCTGTGATTACCAGGGTTAGTTAGGATGTGGTCACTTTCCCAAGCCAGGTAAAGGGCCATGGGAGATGCCCAAAATAGCGAAGAGAGACCTGACGCCCACAACACGGGCTGGTCATGCTGATCAAAATGTGCAAGGGGGCCTGGTGCTCCCAAAGGTGGAGGGGGTAGTAAGCTGAAGTCTTGCTTGGTCCTGGGTGGAGGAGCGGGGAGTAGAAGTTGATCCAGGCACAGCAAACCCTTTATCTGGCACTGGGAAGGAAAATTATAATATGCTGCCACAGTTTTAAGAACAGAAAGAAAATAAAAAATGCTTTCACGCCCAGCCGTTCCACTCTCTCACAACAGCAACTGTGGCATGAGAAAAGTTTGGAAGTATTCACAGCCATCCCTGACTCATTCAGCTAAAGAGGCATGGGCAGGAACCTGCTTACACACTCCATGCCCTGTGGCAATTCGGTCAGCTCCAGCAGTGGGCTTGGACCCGGGTCGCAGAGCTGCTTCAATGTGTTCAATATCCAAAGCGTATTCTCCTCCAGGTGACAGGAGAAAGCAGCAGCACGCAGCCTGGCTACGGGGTGGCCGCTCAGTCAGTGGCCACTCCTGGCACTGGGCCCGGGCTCCTTATGGGTAAGGAGGGTTGCTGGAAGGAATCAAAACTGCTGTGCTGCCTGGAGCCGCAGCTGACACTTTGAGCTAAGGAAGCAGGGGCAGAAACCCCCTTACACACCGCATGCTCAGTGGCCACCGGGTCTGCCAGTGTCTCAGGAGAATCTGGTTCCCTGGCAGGAAGTTGAGGCACAGAATTGGCACCCTCATTACAGGGCCATCCCAGGAGCTGGGCACAGAGGACAGGTGTGAAACCAGGCAAGCAAGAGGCTGCTGTCTGAGCCCCCAACCATGCTAAGGAGGTGGCCAGAGACATTGGAACAGGAAGGTCCTGAACTTCAGAGGACACACAAGGGTCCTGCAGTGGGCTCCCTCACCGCCTGGTGGCAATGTGAGGTGTCCCAGCTGCTCCTGCTTCCTGTCCCATAAGGCATGTGAGGAACCTGCACCTCCTGACAGGGATTTGCCCTGCCCTGCCCTGCCCTGCCCTGCCCTGCCCTGCCCTGCCTCTGCTCAGCTGTGTGATGCCCGGAGCTGGGGCTGCCCCTTCCACAGGTAACCCTGCCCCATGGAGGGGCTCAATGGTCACCATGCCCAGGGCCCAGCCCAAGCAGTTACCTAGGTTTGGGGGCCAAGGTGTTGCCTGCGGTTGGCTACAGACAGCCAGAGCTGCCTTAGCGGCGCTAGCCCTTGCCTCGTGTCACCTCTATGCCTTCCCACCTCATTATTCAGCAGCTGTGACTCATAGCATATGCACTTCCCACCCAGCGCCAGAGCACGCCCTGTCCCTGCCCACAGACCCCTCCCCCACCACACACAGGGCAGCTGCCGGCCCCTCCTGCTTCATTCAGCTCCATTCTGCGGGACAGCAGAGTGGGGCGTCAGCAGGAGCCCTGTGTGCCACGGCCTGCTGGGGCCCGGCTCAGCCTCCCTGGAGCAGCCCCACTCTGCAAGGCAGCGGGGGTGGGACAGGACAGTCGGGAAGAGCCACCGGGCTGCTGGTGGCTCCCAAGCCAGTCCAGCTGCACGACTGCTGGCACCAGCAGTGCCCCAGGGCCCCATGGCCTGCCCAAGGAGCGAGCAGAGGGCCACAGCCCAGCCCCTCCACCCCTGCAGGCTCAGTGGCAGAGCCAACACAAGGGAAGCCTGGGGGCAGGTGGCCAGTGCACGTGTTTGGGCCAAGTGGTCCTGGCTTCAGCATGGAGGGAGGCAGCATGGTTCAGCCCAGTCCTGGGGTGGGGGCACCTCCCCACTGCCCCATGGGCCCTGCAAGACTCAGCTCTATCCTGCCCCAGTGAGCGGATGCTCTCGGAGCTAAGAGGCTAGAGACCTGTGGGAGTAGGCACACCCTGAAGACATCAATTGCAGTTTGGGACCCAGAATAGACAGAGGTACCATAGAGGCAGGAAGTGGGCTTACCTGCTGCAGGAGGTCAGTGATCCTGAGGCAGGGCAGAGCCGCATGGGACTAGAGCTGCTAAACTCCAGGTCAGGAAGGGGCTTTCTTTCTTTTTTCCACATTGCATGTCCATGCTTCCCCTTCTGGGTGCTGAAAAACAGGGACAGAGCCTGGGGGTAACTTATAAAGCTTGAGCAAGATATGCAGGCATAACTGTCCTTCATTTGAGGTCTACCTGCCTTACTGTAAGGCAGAAATCAGGCCCCTGAGCACAATTGCTAGGGAGGCAAGAGAGACAGTCAACACAGACACCTGGAACCTGCTGACCAGGAAGTTTGCACCAGAAAGGTAACTAGAAATAAAAGCAGGGGGCAGGGGACAGTGGACACGGGTCCTGACTTACAGAAGTCCTCCAAGGGACTTCTGAACAAGGGTAACCATGTCAGGAGCTGAAAACAGGTCCCACCTACAGGGAGGTCCCATGGCTCCAAGTGCTGAAAGGCTCCCTTGGCAACCTTCTGCCAATCCCTGATGAAGACCCAAAGCCCTGAAGGTCCTTGACTCCAGAGCCTTTTTCCTTTGATTTCTGGTTCGCTGGCATCCTTTTACCTTTCCACCTCAACTGTCTGTTGCATGTCTGCGCTTATTCATCCAGGTGCTGTAAAGCAGAAAGACCACCTGGGTGTACACCGGGGAACCAGAGAATGAAGCTTTGAGGGAAATCTTCTCTCTCCTTGGCTCTTACCAGCAAGTGCTGGCCAATCAGTCTTCCTTCCGGGGTATGGGGGGAGTGCGGAGATTGAGCTGGCCAAGTCCAGACCAGTTCAAAACAGAGTGGTGGGGCAGAACCCTAGAAAAACTTGGTAGGGTTGCACAGTAAACAGAGACCCAAGGACACCTCCAAGGAACTCCATTTAGGGGGTGGTGCTCCCTCCAAACACCTGACTACCCTGGCTAACATGGGGGTCAGTTGGTCTCGGTCAGAAGACCAAGCACTAGTGTGCCTGCAGAACAGTTGAGCAGAGACTCCAATCCTCTTTATGGGGCAGGATGGTGGACAAGGTGGTAAAACAGCCCCCAATCCTCATGTCAAAGGTGGAGGCAACCACACTGTTGATTGCAGCAGGGTCCCATGCATTAGCAGTGACTGCAGTAGAACTGCGTAAGGCAGCAAAGGATCAGTGGCTTTTATCTGAGTTACAGGTAGCTCACAAAGTTCAGGACACCCATACCATCAAGAAGCCTGCCCCCCTCCCCTAACAAGTGGCTGTTTCTCTGAGCAGCCTCCCAGAGGAGCACAGTGCCATGGGAAAGAAGGGCACAAGGCCTGGGCTCTGCTTACAGGGAGGTGCCGCCTTCAACAGACTCAGGAAGGTTTATCAAGCCAAGGCAAAGACAGGCAGGCAGGAAAGACAGAGTTAACACAAGTAGCCAGTAGCCTAGTATTAGGGCACTTTCCTGGGTTATGGGAACATAGGTTTGTAATCTTCCTTTAAATTCAGTTTAATTCAGAATGAAACCTCAAGCTTTTTTGGAAAATTGAATTCTTGGTTTTCAGCCAGACCTACTTTTGATCCTTGTTTAATCTTTGTAAATACAGGACTGAGTACATGAACAGACTAGGCTGGTGAGTTATCTTTTTACTCTGTTTGTTGGTTTTTATTTTACAAAATTTGTATTCTGATTTGGAATAAATTATTTGAAACTTCAAACTAAATGCATTTTATTTTAATTTATAACTAATGTTTTTTAAATAAGTGTGACTAACATATTCATCTGTTCTGCAAATTTTCTACCAGCAGTACTGTCTTTCATAGATTTTATTTTCTGTTTGCATACATGAGATTAGTGTAACTAATATTTTTTTAAACAACCAAAAAAACCCCCACAAAACCAAATGTTCTGATAGTTTACTTAAACTATAGAGAATCAATCTGAAAGCTCTCTTTACTTTTAATTCCCAGAAAAGCAGGACCCTCTGCTGCCACCCACATTACAGATGTCATCTTAAAACAGCACACAGCTACTGCCTTTCTGCTTTATATTATTTGTAACACTTAAAAAAGATATTATCTTCCTAAATGCCACTGAACCTGTAAAAAAAACTCCTAGGTTTTGAATACTGATTGACTATTTGACAATAAAACCAATGAGGGTAAAATCTTTATATTTATATATGGTTTATATGAAAAGGTGCAGTGTGTGTGCCCGTATGTGCATGTGCATGTGCACACCATTATAGTACATAGAAGCGGTCATTAGCAAGTCTAAAAATGTTTGTCTTTATCCCATGTAGGTCATCCAATTTGATTGATCCCAATAAACTATTGTATGAACTACATAGACCTTATCCACATTAAGAATTTGCCCTTTTTAGCAACTGATAGCCCACTACTAATGTTGTACCACCGGAAAGCTGCACTTTGCATAGGTTTTGTGCTTGACACCAGGTAAGTGCCATTTCTAGAGAATGAACATTTTATTCACATCATAGAAGCATAGGGTTGGAAGGGCTCTCAAATGTTATCTGGACTAAACCCTGCACAAATATGTAATCTACTATTCCTAAAACTTTCCAAATTATTTCTTGTCTATTGTACCTGCACACCTCAATCAGTAACTAGTAATTGATTGCTGGACTCAAGGAACTTCTCCAGGTATTCAAGGCCCAATGTGTGAGTTTGGGCAG
Organism: Alligator mississippiensis; assembly: GCF_030867095.1. NCBI lineage: Eukaryota > Metazoa > Chordata > Crocodylia > Alligatoridae > Alligator > Alligator mississippiensis. The sequence continues at coordinate 50,379,630 of NC_081830.1, read as the reverse complement.
GACGCAGGTGGTCAGGGCTGTGGGCAGGCCCTAAGGGCAACCAGGAGGTCAGCTAGGTTGGGGTACGGGTTACTGGGGCGTCGGGTCAGGGGCTGCATCAGCAGAGCAGAGAACACAGGGCCAGGTTCCAGGAAAGCCAAGATGGAGATCCAAGAGACGTCATCGAGGGTGGAAGCCAAGATCAGAATCCACTTGAATCAGAGAGCCAAGTGCCAAGTTACTAGGGAGATCTAAGAGCAGGGGCAGGGAAAGCCAAAGCTGAGTCAGGAGTGAGGAGAACCAGAAAGAGCAGTGAGATGCTTGCTCATGAGACTGTTACCAAGGCATGCCTGCTTCAAAGGGCTGAGTGACACTCTCGGCAGCTAGTCCAGTTACAGAGAACTGCATTAGCTCGTGATCAAGGTCAGGTGTGGAAGCTCAAGACATCAGCCAGGCCAGGCCTAACTGACCAGAGGCCTTGACACCAAGGATGACATTTCCCATTTTTAAGCATACTTTTGTGTCTTCACTAGCTTTGTTCATGTTCCTATAATTAGTTAATTGAACTAGAGAGAGGTGTGGAGTCACATTGCCTTTGTCCTTCACCCCTCTCTGATCAACAATTGTGTACAGGTTGCTTGGTTTTCCTAGTTTATAAAGAAGTTACTAAGAAGCAAACATTTCCTCTTTTCGATGTATCCAGTTTCACCAAGTCTCAGGAATGCTCAGTGTCTTTTCCAATGAAAAAATGTGACCAGTTCCTACTTATATGAGCAAAATCACTTCTCGAAAATGCAAAATATGTCAATTTCTAATCAATTTCAGTATTTCAGGAATGATTCCTTGTGTGACGGGCTAGCTGGTAGTGATTTAGCCAAGGGGTTTTGAAAGGGTAAAAGATGATTGGAGGGCTTGGGATTCTCTTTCCTCACCAATCAGGCCCCAGAGACTCACCCTCCATGTCCCCTGACTGGCCCCTTGGTTCAACTGGAGGGGATAAAAGGGGCAGTGCAGCTGACTCAAGGAAGACCAGCGAGGGACCACGAGGAAGGAGTTTCAAAGAGCTGGCAAAGAGCTGGGCCAGCGGGGCGGGAGCAGTTGCCCTAGAAGAACCTGAAGGTGTAGGACCTGCAGGCAGCAGTTGGACCCTCAGCAGCGTGGCGTGCAGCAGGTAGGAGAGGCTCCCCGCTGGGCTCCAGGATCCCCTACGAGAGGCTGTGGCCAACAGGAGAGGCTCCCCAGCTCCAGCAAGGATCTGAGCAGCAACCTGAGAGGTTCCCAGCTATGCTTCCAGCTCCTCCAATAAGAGGCCAGGAACCGCGATGTAAGGCAGGGGCTCCAGGGAGGTCAAGACCTCTAGCAGCTTGGAGCAGCACCAACACTGGTGGCTGTGTGGTAGAGCTTCTGCCTACCATGTGGGAGATTGGAGTTTAAGTTTCAGCTGGGATGACTCAGGGTGAGTGAAGTAATGGGAAGAAATTCTTGTTGCAGTGGAAAGGGGTCATTGTGTTTTCCCTCTTCCCCCCTCTCCAGGTACCTAGGCCCTATATTCCTTGTTATTTGATGTTTTGTATTTTGTGCCTTTTATATTTCACCAACCAGTATTGTTTGTTCTGCTGTTTGTGTTTTATATTTTGTTAACCCTGTCTTTTGTCAACTGGATAAATATGTCTATGATTGTAAGTGTCTAACCTTTATTGAATCCTGCCCCCTTGGGGCGTTGTAGTGTCCCCTATACCCCCTGGCTTATACTGGTTATATTCCCAGTACTGTTCTCTCATTAAAATGTATACGGTTAAGTCCCCATTGGTGATCTGGCTCTGCTCTACAGGGGGAGGAGGGTCCCTACACCTCCCACAGCACTTGTGCACCTGCTCTGATCCCTTCAATTGGAGAGGGGGTACATCTTGGAGTACCGCCCGGATTACACTAGTTTTAATCATTTTAGCAAAACTGTTTTCTTTCCATTGACTTTGATTTATAAATACTCTGTCAAGAGGCAATTAACTCTACCAAAGCTAGGGAGAAAAGGGCTGTTCTACCTGTTTTATGAGGAGGATGGATGGTTACCATCTATTTCTAAGAGGGAGACAGTAACTGTGCTGTAGAAACTGATAATGGCATTGCATCCTGACTTTTAGTTCAGCCAACCTGCCACAGTGCAGAGGCTCAAAAAGTTTAATGCAATTTGCATGCTAGCTCTGTTAACCTTTAAGTGCTACTGCATATCTTGACCTGCATTTCCAAGGGTATACAATTTGTAAGAGGGGTATACAATTTGTAACAGTGGGGTGTAGTGGCACACTGGTTAAAGTATCTCACTATAGCTCCAGATGCAAGAGTTCAAGCCCTGCTCTAGAGTAATACTAAAAGCTGTTCTAGATATAAATGGCAAACCTGGTTGTCCATGGTGCAGAGTGAAAAGTGGCTAGACCATGATGGTAGCCATGTTACTCCCTCATATGCCGTAAGTACAAAGAAGTGATGCATTTTACTCATGCTTGGCCTGCTAAGCTTGGGAGGACCCATGACAACAAGCAAATGAGCAATACTAGCTGAGCATAATGTCCTCTGGACTTATAAAATGTCTTGAAAAGAAAGGTTTTAGGAGATCAGTTTGTGGCAGAACCTCATCTGGACTGTATTCCAACTAATTTGTATTCACCTTTAAAATTATTACAGGTATTTACTCCTTCCAAAGACAATGACAACCCTTGGAAAGTGAATAAGGCCTTTAACAATTATTGTTCATCATTTATCAAATGATTGGGCATTGATAGAAAGTGGTTCCTCAGTTTAAACCCTGCAGTGGCTAAACAGATAATGGCATTCTGCTATCCCAATAGCCACCATGCTTCCAGGGATATGGACCTGATGGGAAAATCATCTCTCTCCTTTTCCTTGCATTGACTTCTACACATTTGAATCATGACTGTGCCTTATGGGCCAAATTTCTAATAGAATGGTAATAAAATGACCCTTCCATTTCAAACTGTTTTGGACAAGTTTCCACGTATCACTTAAAGGTTCAGACAGTCAAAGACAAGACTAGACCAGATTGTAAAGATAAAACTAAAATGCTTTTGGATCAATACATTTGTGTAACGTTATGTTTGTTACTGAGAGTTTAGAGCAGATATGGCTTCAAGCTTAGTGCATTATGTAATGCTTGGGAAAGAGGGAATATAAGACTGTTCTAAGAGACATTTCTCACAAATGTGGTAATTTCCCCTCAGCCTGAAGGTTGATCAGTGCATGTTACAAACAGTTATATATTATGTCTCCCAGTTTGGTACATGCGATAAGCCTTAAGATTATCTGCAAGAACAATAACTTGCCTATCTCTCTTGTTGTTAGGGAAATTGTAAGGAAATTGTAAGGTTAAATAATTGCCAAGACAAACTTTTTTTTTCTGGTTTAACTATCTACGCATGAAAGACCTGACTTGGAATGGAATCTTAGCCTGGCTTCCTCTTAAGTTTCTGCAGGTCTACAAGTAAAAAACACGTGTGGACCTAGATTCTGTATTCACTAATTCAGGTGTAAATCCAAACCCCAACAAATACAATAACATTTCTCCATATTTACATTAGCATGAACACAGAATGCTGTGGGTTAAACAACTATGGACAGAACCAATATTATTTCATGGCATAATAACTTAACATCCACTTTCAATTATTTTAATCCATAAAACTCCAGGTGCCCAGGTGGAGGATACTTATAAATCTTAGAAACAATATGCTCTTCAAGGAAAGTAATTTATCATACAAATCTGAGGAACAGAAGACTTTTATTGACTCTACTAGAATTTCATCTTTTACTAGTAATTGGGGACTTTTCTTTGCAACCTTAGAAACCTTAGTTCTCACTTCTATATGGAAGTCATTCCAGTTATTACTTATTTTAGTTTGAACTGAGGTATTTAATGTCTAATCAAACCATTAGAAATAAGTTCCTAGTCTTCTTTTAGATATTATGAAATGTAATGGGCTAGCATAGCAATAAATGTATGCCAAGTATCTGATTAGATGTCTTCCTTCTCCCAGAACAATAATCATTCTTGGCTGGGCAAGGTTGAAAAGTTGGCACACCACTTCTTTTCTCAATTTTCAGCCCCTTATAAGGCTGAAATTGTGTTAGATATGTCAGAGCTGTCTTAGGGAATCAAAAGTTCATTGCTACTCTTGCTGTGAACATGTCTTGGTTTGATAAGGTGGGGGCAACATCATGTAAAAAAGCCATGTACTTCTGTACTGAGTGAAGGACAGTTTGTTAATAGTTATGTTTTATGCAAAGCAGCATGATCCAATAAATCAGGTAGTAGCCCAATCTGGGCAGTTCAGGGGAAATTCAGGTTCTAATCCTAGCTCAAACACTGACCTGCTGCATGACCTTCAACCAATGCAAGAAACATGCAGAAACATGTCTGTCACGGCGGGGTCCTCTCGGAGGGCCATGATCTCCTCGAGGTCCCTCGCTCCGTGTCAGGCCGGCCCAAGGCACCCTCTAATTCTCGCCCGCCACGTCTTGCTGGAATATGATTGGGAGGCTACCTATGACTCCCTGGGCACGGCTACTCGGGACCTCTGTCCCCGTGGTTCTTCCGGACCCCCTGGGGTCTCCCGATATGGTGGGTGTTCTCTGGACACCCTAGCCTTATGGGCTATGCGTGGCTCCAACCTCCCCTGATACCACGCCCCAAGCCTCGCAGATGTAATAGACGTTGTTAGGTCTGTACGCCTGCTTCCCAGGCCTCCTCTATAGTGTAGCCCACTCTGGGCTCTCTCTCGTGCCCAGCCTCCCGCTGGGCCTCCCTTGATGGTACGGTCCCGCTCAGGGACTCCCTAGCGGGCCCTGGCCCTTCCCTGGCCAACCGCACGGATACCGTCTCTGACCCCGGCTCACCGCGCTGCTACTCCCTGTCTTCTCGGGGCAACCGCAGCGCCCTGCCTCGGTCTGAGGGGTGTTGCTGCACTAGCCTGCGGCCGGGCTTGCTATGCCCGTCTTGGGCTCCTCAGTAATTGCCCCTCTCTCTAGGGCTCCTCAGTATGGTGCTCCCCCTCTTTGGGGCTCGCCGTGCCCACACAGGGCTTCTCAATAATACCATGTGGCGCTCCCCCTCTTTGGGGCTCACCGTGCCCCCATGGGGCTTCTCAATAATGTACTATGGCGCTCCCCCTCTTCGGGGCTTGCCGTGCCCACACTGGGCTTCTCGATAATGTACTATAGCGCTCCCCCTCTTTGGGGCTCGCCATGCCCACCCTGGGCTTCTCAATAAAACCGCCCCTTTCCCTGGGGCCGGGGTCTATGTCCCCCGCATGCAATCCGGGGTCTACGTCCCCTGTCTGCAACCTACCAGTTGCGCCCGCAACCTACTGGTCGCGCTCCTCGCCACCAGTCGCTCCAGCACTGGTGTGCGAGCTGCGCCTTCACTGGCGCTGTGAAATTAATGCGCCATCTTGGCGCTAGCCAGCGCCCTCACTGGTGCTAGGGCACCCCACACTCTCTGGGGCCCCTATGACCGAGGTCAACCGCTCCTCTCCGAGCTCCACTGAGCCCACAACTCCGCCCTGTAAATCTCAGGGCCTAGCGTGCCCTCACTGGCGCCGGGGTCTCACACTCCCCTGTGAGTCCCTGATGAGGCCTCCTCCAACCCCTACAGCCTCACCCAAACCTCTGGGTGTAATAACAGAGCCAAACAAACACAAGCCTCCTGGCTGTAACGCAAACATAAAGCCCCCTGGCTAAACCTTTAGTGCCCAATCCTCTCAGGGCTATCATGAGCCGTACTTGTAAGTCGGGCTTCTCCCCATATCTCGGCTGAGGGAGCTCCTGCCTCTCCAGCTGCTGGCAGGGAACTGCCAGCCTGGCCTCAGCCCTGAGCTTTATAAGGGCCAGGCCCTGCCTCCTACAGGCAGCTGGTTCCCCTTGGTTGCTCCGGCAACCTGCAGCTGCGCTCATTACCCGGCTGGGCTCATTATGTCAGGCCAGAGCGCGCTCACTCGCTCCCTGGCAGTTTCTCCTCTCTAGGAGCAGGGGCACCGGGGTGCCCTGCGACAATGACCTCTTTGTTTCTGTTTCCACTTCCACCTTTATAACAGGGGTAGGCAATTATTTTGGCTGAAGGGCCACTTAATGAGTTTTGGTGAGCTGTTGAGGGCCCCAAAGGTAGCCCCACCCCTTCACAGGTGCCCTACCACCTGGTGACCATCTGGGGACCAGACGTTCTGCCCCTAGCCCCTGACCTTTGCCATCAGAAGCCTCTCCCCTTGACCCAAAAGTACTCCTTTGGGGAAGTGGGGTTGCCATCTTGGAACCAGGAAAAAAACAAATCATATACTAAAAAACAAACATCTACTATAGCATACTTTAATTTTATTTCAAAAAATATTTGGGTCCTAATTGATGTGTGTTTGTGTAGTGTATATTGAGGAGATTGCATAATAGCTCAAAATAAAGTCTTACTCTTGTATATTGTGTGTTTGGGGTAGTGGGGTGAATGTGGAGGGTGTGTGGTGGGGTATGTGGGAGAAGTGTGTGTGGGGGTGTACATGTATGTGTGGATAAGGTAAGACAGGGGCCCGGATAGTCCTGGGAAAGGGGGTGGGGGGTGCATACACCCTCAGGAGGCCTTAAATGCCTCTACACTAATGCTTGTAGTATGGAGAACAAGCAGGAGGAACTTGCCCTCCTGCTAGCTAACACAAACCCAGACATAGTGGGGCTCACTGAAACTTGGTGTGATCCAACTAATGACTGGGTGGTAAACATCAAGGGCTATAGGCCTTATAGGTGGGATAGAACGGGGAGGAAAAGTGGGGGTGTGGCGCTCTATGTCAATGAGCAATACACATCCTCAGCAAACAGCACTGGATCTGAGGTAGTGCAGACTGAGGTGCTCTGGGTCAGAATACAAGGGGGTCAGGGGGAAAGGGGCTTAACAGTGGGGGTCTACTACAGGCCACCCAACTGGGGGCAGAGCTGGATTACGAATTCTCAGGTCAGCTTGCGGAGGCAGTTATCATGGGACGTGGTCATCGTGGGTGACCTAAACTATCTGGACATCGACTGGGAAGAGCAGTCAGCCAGGTCTGACAGCTCACATAGGTTCCTAGCTGAGTTATAGGACCTCCACCTAACCCAGGAGGTGCACAGTCTCACCAGGGGAAATGCATTATTGGACCTGGTCCTGGCCACAGGCAATGATCTGGTGAGGGGACCATGGGTTCTCGACCACCTGGGTGATAGCGATCATCGCCTACTGGAATTCACCATCCAGCGCAGGGTGTCAAAGGCCTGCAGGAAGGCAGCAGCCCTGGACTTCAGGAGGGTGGATTTCAATGAGGTAAGGAGACTAGTCAGGGAGGCACTGAGGTCCCGGTGGGGAGGGGAATTGGGAGTCAAGAAGAGTGGTCATTCCTTAAGGAGACGATCCTCCAAGCCCAAAGGGTGACAATCCCCATACAGATCAAAGGGGCAAGAGTGCTTAAAAGCCCCCATGGCTCACCAAAAGCCTCCAGGAATGTCTCAAAGCCAAAAAGGAGGTGTACCATTCCCAATGGAAAGGAGAGGCCATAACCAAGGAGGATTATACCTCCATTGCTTGAGATTGTAGGGGGGCTGTTAGGAAGGCTAAGGCAGAGATGGAACTGGGCCTAGCGACCCAGATCAAAGATAACAAGAAGTCCTTTTTTAAATACATAGGGGGTAAAAAGAAGGTACCAAGTAACGTGGGGCCTCTGCAGGACACGCTTGGTAATTTGGTGGTAGCACTGGATGACAAAGCTAAACTCTTTAACAGATTCTTTGCTTCCATTTTTCTGAGCAGGGACAGGGACATCCCCCCCCACCCGGATCCCGGATGGACCCGGGGAGGTGCAGCCAGGCCCAGGGTCAGTGAGGACCTAGTCAGGGAACTTCTGGAGGGACTAGACATGTTCAAATCAGCAGGTCCTGATGATCTCCACCCCAGAGTGCTGAGGAAACTGGCAGAGATCATTGCGGGACCCCTGGCACGGTTTTACAAGCACTCGTGGTGCTCTGGCAAGGTGCCGGAGGACTGGAAAAGGGCCAGTGTGGTCCCCATTTTCAAAAAAGGGAGGAAGGAGGACCCAGGAAACTATAGGCTCATTAGCCTTACCTCGGTCCTGGGGAAGCTCTTTGAGAAAATGATCCAGGAGCACATCTGCAAGGGACCAGCAGGGGAGATTATGCTTAGGGGCAACCAACATGGGTTCATTAGAGGCAGGTCCTGTCAGACTAACCTGGTTCCTTTCTATGACCAGTTCACAAAAGCCTTGGATGCAGGTGTCATGGTGGACATAGTCTTTCTGGACTTCAGGAAGGCCTTCGACAATGTCTGTCACCCCATCCTCATTAAAAAATTAGGCTACTGTGGTGTTGATGCCTACACAGTCAGATGGGTGGCAAATTGGCTGGAGGGCCACACCTAGAGAGTGGTGGTGGACGGGTTATTTTTGACCTGGAGGGATGTGGGCAGTGGGGTTCTCCAGGGCTCGGTCCTTGGGCCCGTACTGTTCAACAGCTTCATCGTCAACTTGGATGAGGGGGTGAAAAGCATTTTGTTCAAATTCACAGATGACACTAAGATGTGGGGAGAGGTGGGCAACCTAGAAGAGAGGGACAGGCTACAACTAGATCTGGAAAAGTTACAGAGGTGGGTGGATGAGAATAGGGTTTCAATACTGACAAATGCAAGGTATTGCACCTGGAGGGGAAGAACCAGCAGCATACCTACCAGCTAGGTGTAAGAGGGGACCCTAGCCCTGTCACCAGAAGGCACGTCTGTCCCTTTAAGGCCAGAACTTTCTGGGCACAGAGTGCTGGGAAAGAAGGGGTTAAATGCTGATCCTGGCCAGCTAGTTAGCTGACCAGAAGGAGCAGGACTATAAAAATCTTGGGCAGAGCGGCAGTAAGGGGTGAGAGCAGCTGAAAGGGAAGGAGTGCCTCAGAGAGCTCCATGGAGGAGCGGTCCAAAAGCAGGAAGAGGGGAACCACAGAAGCCCCGGAGAGACGGCAACCACATCACAGCAAGGACATGAGCTGACAGTGGGGAGCCGAAGCATGGGCCCTGCGAATGTAAACTGACATGCTGCTTTTCTTTATCACATTAGTTGGTAGCAGTTATTACCCACGGATGGGACTGTTTTTTTTTTTTTCTTTTTGATTTATGAATAAGACCAGTGGTTTGGGTGAGGCTATTAGGGGAAGGAGGAGGCCTCATTTTGGGGACCCACTACGGAGTGGGGACCCTGGTGCCAGTGAGGGCACAGCTTTTGTGGGGCACAGACCCCGGCGCCTGAAGGCACAATCTTAAAAAGGCCAGGGAGGTCTGGTGCACCTGGGGTGCAACTTTATTTGGGTTATTTTTCAGACTGAGAGGATGCGAGTTCAGGGTCATCCCCTGGTTTTGATCTTGTGACTGCCTACCTGTGGGGCTGGCACCCAGACCCCTGGGTCAGGGGGGCCAGGCTCCAGATTAGAGCAAGAAAGGGGGCCACAAGCCTCAAGACACCGGAAAAGGCTAAAGCCTGGGAGTCAAACCCTGTTTAGTGGGTTTAGAGGGGGAGGCCTAGCTAGAGAAAAAACAGGGGTCAGGTCCACATAGGTGAATGGCCCCAACATACACAATACAATAGGCAGTCTCCTGCTCACAAGAACATCATTATAATAATTTCCACCAAGACGTGGCAGGTGAGTATAGGGCGGGACATAAGATCTCCAAAGAAGGCTCCAAGGGCGCCCCGTGTAAGGCACGGATTACCAGGAAGATGGCACTGGGGATGGCAACCTTTTACACTAGGGAACTCCCTTCTTGTCAGCACAGAGGCTGAAAAGGATCTTGGAGTCACTATTGATTCCAAGATGAACATGGGCTGCCAATGTGGGGACGTGGTCAGGAAGGCTAACCGCACCTTGTTGTGCATCCATAGATACATCACGAGCAGGTCCAAGGAGGTGATCCTCCCCCTCTATGCGACATCGGTCAGGCCGCAGTTGGAGTACTACATCCACTTCTGGGCGCCACACTTCAGGAGGGATGTGGACAGCATCGAGAGGGTCCAGAGGAGGGCCATTCGCATGATCAGGGGACAGCAAGGTAGGCCCTACGAGGAGAGGCTACGGGATCTGAACTGTTCAGCCTCCACAAGAGAAGGCTGAGAGGGGATCTGGTGGCCATCTATAAACTTGTCAAGGGGAACCAGCATGCAATGGGAGAGGCCCTGTTCCCCTGAGCACTACCGGGAGTAACAAGGAATAACGGCCATAAATTGACTGAGAGTAGATTCAGGCTAGACATCAGGAGGCACTACTTCACAGTCAGGGTGGCTAGCAGCTGGAACCAACTTCCAAAGGAAGTGGTGCTTGCTCCTACCCTGGGGGTCTTCAAAAGGAGGCTAGACAATCATTTAGCCGGGGTCATTTGATCCCAGCATTCTTTCTTGCCCATGGCAGGGGGTCAGACTTGATGATCTGTTTAGGTTCCTTCCGACCCCACCAACTATGAAACTTTGATATGTGTGGGATGTGTGTGAGGGTGGGGGGCGTGGGGGTGTGTGGGTATGGTGGGGTGTAGGGTGTGTGGTTGGGGTGTTGGATGTGTGTGTGGGTATGGTGGGGGTGGGGTCTGTGGTTGGGGTATGAGTGGGTTGGGTGTGAACATCTGGGTGTTTCCCCACCACGCTCACTCTTTGTGATGTGACTGAGCCCAGCCACACTGCAGGCAGGGAGGGGAGGGGGGGATCAGTGCTGACTGCCTGGCTGACAGTGCACTGCAAAGGGGTGGGAAAGTAGCAGCCACTGGCAGGCAGTAAGGGAAGCCCCTAGGAGAAGGAAGGGAGGGAGCCAAGCCTGGCACCGCCAGTTTTCTTGGCCTCTGTCCCATCCCTGCCCAGTGGGGCTGCAGCTGAGCCCTCACTGATTCCCGCTGCTGCTGCTGCTGCTGCTTCCATCCCACTGGCCTGTCTGGCATCTGCACACGAGGACTTTCTGAGCAGGTGACCTCCCTCACGCACCCACCTCCATCCACGTGTTCCTCTACCCAGCCCTGCATGAGCAGATCCAATGTGAGCTGCAGACAGAGCCAGCCCCCAGCCTGACTACCCTTAGCACCACAGCTTCCCATTCCTACCTGCTACCTGGAGTGCTGCAGCAGGGACAGGAGGAGTCATCACTGTAGGCCAGGGGAGCCCAGCAGTTCCCTAGGAGGCTGCAGCAGTGGCAGCAGCAACCCTGCCCAGAAGCTGTGCCTGCTGGCCAGGGCTGAGGCCCTCCAGTGGGAGAGGCTGGAAGCACAGTGCCCCAGGTGGGAGCAGGCAGGATTTGGCCCCATGTGAACTCCATGCACCGGCTGGGCAGAATACAATTACAGACAGTCCTCAACTTTACAACATTCTAGTTGCAACGAATGGCACTTACGATCTTTATAAATTGCCATCCTGTTTCAACTTCCTGACATGAGTTTCAACTTTACAATGCCCAATCTGACATGATGCAATGCCACACCAGTCAACAAGTTGGCTGTGCCCTTCATCTTCCTGCACCAATCTGCTGCACTGCCCACCTCCTTGACTCAAGACGCCCAGTTGCCATTCTGATGCCATTTTTATATGGTGAATCTTTGTGTTTCCAAACTTTGTCTTACAATTTAGTGTTTCTTTGCCCACAATAAATGCAAAAATGCACAAATCTGGTACAAGAAATGTTTTTAAGAAACGTAGAGCAATTACTATGGAAACAAAAATGGAAATAATTAAGAGGTCCAAAAAAAGGTGAGATGCTAACTGAAATCAGTAGAGCTTTGGATATCCCCCAAATGACTACTGTGTGAATATCCAAAGACAAGGTAAGAATTCAGGAATATTGTGGCAGTGCCTGTCACTTTAAGGGCTGGAGGCAGGCAGCTGTCAGGTGCTTGATTAGGGCAGCCATTTTAGGACCCAGCACACACAGAATGGGGCAGCAGTCTGCTGCTAGCTGCCAAAGGTGTAACATCAGCTGGCTGAGCTAGTGCTCCTGGAACAACTTGGAGGTTAAGGCAGGACCTGTGGGAAGGTTTGGAAGCTCCTGGGCCTGGGCATGGCCTGAAACTGCACCCTGCAGGAGAAAGGTGGCCTGGTGGGGCTGTTCATGGCAGAACAGCCCCCAAGAAATGCCAGGCTAGTTACCTCTCCAGTGAAAGTTGAGTAGGGGCACCATAACCCAAACCCCCACCATCTGGTGGGTAGCGTCGGGAGTTCTGGTAAGGGCCACGCATGCTTTGAAGGAGCACCTGAGCTCAGCAGGGGTATGAGACCTCACAGATCCCAGAGAGGGTAGTATCAGTGTGTGGGCCCATGCAGAGTAGGGTGCAAAAAGAGGCATTTGAAGAACTGCTTGTGTGGGGTGCAGAGTAGGGCCACTGAAAGAGGCCTGAAGAGCTGCCCCAGGGGGGTACTGAGTAGGGTGGCAAGGGCTGCCTAAAGGACAGTACATGGGTCAACCCCCATGAGTGGGAGTAGAGTCAAGTTCCCCAGTGAGGGCTCAGGGTGGAATTAGCCCGGTATTTGGAATAAGGTCAGGCCACATAGAGTAGATGAACTGTTGGGATCCGAAGGGCTGCATGTGTCCTACCAGAGTGTGAGTAGTGAAGCCTGATGGCCCAAATGGGGTTGCTTAGTGGAGCAAGGCAGTAGAAAGTGGCCCAGTGATGGGTGGTATGCAAGAGGCCCCTGTGAGAGTGGAGCAGAGTGCATGTTAGCATGTAAGAGGTCTAATGGCAAACTATTTTTGCCCTGGCCTGAAGCTGAGGAGCCATAATAGTCTGGATGCCATCTGCGAGGCATGGGTCATGGTGTAGGGAAGGTACGGAGCAGTGGATAGTGCCCCCTGGCATCGGGGTAGTGAATGGGCAGCATCCCTCTTAATATATTATGCTAACATTCAAGTAGTGACAGGCGAATCAGGACAGACTGCCCTAGGCACGTGGGCGAGCTATCACGAGATCTAGCCCCAGAGAGACCCCCTGTCACAAACATGTTAAGGGCTTGGCTTCTATGCAATCAACTGTGATAACTTAAGCACAGTTGCTATCACAACTTAGTGGACTTATTGCTCAGGTTGAGAAACTTTTAATTGTTTGGCTGGAGGATCAAAACCAATGCCATGCTCCTGTGAGTTTAGGCATACTTTAGGAAAAGGTTAGGATCTAAAGAAACAACAGGGGGAAGAGTTCTAATGCTGAGCCGTTTAATGCAAGTAGGGGGTGGTTTATGTGTTTTAAAGCCAGGGCCAATTTGCATAACATCAAGGTCTCAGGTGAAGCTGCTAGTGCTGATGAGGAGTCTTTGAAGAGGGTGGGTATTGTGCTCGGCAAGTTTTTAATGTTGACATAACTGGGCTTGTTTGGAAAAAAATGCCATTGAGAACCTACACTGCCAAAGAGGAAAAATCCATGTGTGACAGGGGGCAACTCTTGGAGCCAGGTCCCTTGCCGGCCCTGCCCACCTGTCTCTATGGTGCAGTCCGCTCTGTCTCATCTGTCACAACTTTGCTGTTCCCATAAATGGTTGGGAGACTGCCCATTACATGCCCCAATGTCAGGGGATGCTATCTGCAGCTCCAACCTTCCCTACACTGCAGCCCATGCCTCACAGATGGCATTCACAAGATACTCACACCCCACACCACGACTGGTGCTCCAGGGTCTCATGAGGACTCTCACTCCCCACCTGGAGCAGCAGGTCATTGTGCTTACTAAAGGTCTTACTTTTGACCTGCACTCAGCCTCCTAGCAGTGGAGGACTTACCGGGGGTCAGGACTCACCACTCATGCTCTGGCTGAGCCCCCACTTTTCTCAGCCTCTGGCCCAAAATACTCCCTCGGTCTCTCTCTGGCCCAAACTGCTCTCTCGGCCTCTACAGCCCCACCTGGGGTTCCTACTATGCCTTCTCTAGGGCCCTGGGGTCCTCTCATCATCCTCACAACTGACTCCTTCACCCAGGGGTTGGCCCATATGCTGCCCTTCAGGCTGTCCCACAATCCTACTCAGCACATGCCCTTGGGCTGCCCTTCAGTCTGACCCTCAGCCCTACTCAGCCCTCTTCCAGGCCCTCACTATGGCCCCCCTCTGTGAGGTTACATATCTATACTCCCTTTTGGGACTCCGGGGTCTCTCCCCTTGTGGAAGCTCAGGTGGCTGCAGCCATGCCTGGCCCTGCCCAGGTCTTACACCCTCTTTGGGCTCAGGTGGCCATAGCTGTGCCTGGCCCCTAGTACCCACAGTGTTGTGGGGCTAGGGGTTAAGGTGCCCCGACCCGCCTGCCACCGGAGTGGTAACTGGTCTGGCATTTCCTGGGGACTCCATGCCACCAGGAACCCCACCAGGCCACCCATTCCTGGAAAGGTGCAGTTTTAGGTCATGTTCAGGCCTAGGAGCCTTCAAACCATCCCCATAAGCTCCTGCCCTTACCTCCAAGATGTTTCGTACAGCCTCTCAGCCAGATGATGTTTCTGCCTGGCTGCCAGCGGCAAACTGCCTTGTTTATATAGGCAGCCAGTGTTTTAAAACAGCTGCTGCAATCAAGTACCTGCTGGCTGCTTGACTCAGACCTTAAAGTGGCAGGCACTGCAAGCGTACTGCCACACCATGCCAGGGTACAAAGCTGCTAAAGATAGGCTCACTCTTTTGCTCAGTGCCAATGCTGCAGATGACTTTAAACGTAAACCTTTGCTTCTGTATCATTTGGAAAACCCCAGAGCTTTCAAGGGATATTTCAAGGCGTTTCTCCCAGTGATATGGAAATCCAATCCTAAGGCATGGGTCAATAAGAACATCTTTGAGAATTGGTTTAATCCTCATTTTGTGCCAAGTGTCAAGGATGATTGCAGCAAAAACAATCTTGCGTTTATAGATTTCATAGATTTCATAGACATTAGGGCTGGAAGGGACCTCGGAAGATCATCGAGTCCAGCCCCCTGCCCAAAGGGCAGGAAGTCAGTCGGGTTCATAGGATCCCAGCAAGATGAGCATCCAGTTTGCTCTTGAAGGTGTTCAATGAAGGCGCTTGAACAACCTTCGGTGGCAGGCTGTTCCAGACCTTGGGGGCTCAGACAGTAAAGAAATTCTTCCTTATGTCCAGCCTGAAACGATCTTGTAGTAGTTTGTGACCATTCGACCTTGTCATCCCTTGGGGTGCTCTGGTGAACAAACGTTCCCCCAGATACTGGTGGTCACCCCTGATAAACTTGTAGGTGGTCATCAGATCTCCCCTGAGCCTGCGCTTTTCCAGGCTAAAGAGCCCCAGGGCTCTCAGCCTGTCATCGTAGGGTCTGCTTCCCTGACCTCTGATCATGCGCATGGCTCTTCTCTGGACTCTCTCAAGCTTCTCCACATCCTTTTTGAATTGTGGAGCCCAAAACTGGACGCAGTACTCCAGCTGCGGCCTCACTAAGGCCAAGTACAAGGGGAGAATGACGTCCCGGGATTTGCTTGAGAAGCATCTATGGATGCAAGCCAGCGTTTTGGTCGCTTTACTAGCTGCAGCATAGCACTGCAGGCTCATGTTCATCTTGTGGTCAATGATGACCCCCAAGTCTCTTTTTTGCATCGTGTTGGCCAACATAGCACTGCCGAGCCTATAAGGATGCTGCGGGTTTTTCTTTCCAAGGTGGAGAACCTTGCATTTATCGGCGTTGAACACCATCAGATTCTCGTCCGCCCACTTGCTGAGCCTGTCCAGGTCAGCCTGGATCACCTGCCTGTCTTCTGGTGTGGATGCTTTTCCCCAAAGTTTGGTGTCATCAGCGAACTTGGCCAGTCCACTTCTGACTCCAGTGTCCACATCATTAATGAAGAGGTTGAACAGTATGGGTCCAAGGACAGAGCCTTGGGGTTTAAAGCATTATTAATCCTCAACAATGCTCCTAATCATCCAACCATCCTTGATGACATGCATCCTGACATCAAAATGATGTTTCTGCCCTCCAACACCACTTCATTGTTGCAACCCATGGACCAGGGGCTAATTGCATCCTTCAAGACCTATTATCTTAGGTGCGCATTTGCCCAGGCCATCAGGGCAATTGAGAAGGAAGGTGGACTAACTCTGAAGAAATTCTGGAAGGGCTTCAACATTTACCATGCAGTTTAGAACATTGTTGAGGCATGGCATGAAATTAAACAATCAAATTTGAATGGTGTTTGGAGAAAATTGTGTCCCGAGTTTGTCTGACTTCCAAGACTTTACAGACACTGTTGAAGAGGCGACCAAAAATGTTGTTGAAATGGGCAAGGAACTCAAGTTAGATGTTGCACCAGAGGATGTTGATAAGTTGCTGGCATCACATTCTGAAGAATTAACTGATGAGGACCTCATTAAATTGGAACAGCAAAAAGTGGCAGAGGAAGAAGATGCACCCACTGTTGAAGAGACTCCTCCTTGTAAAGTCTTGGCAACAAAAGTGTTGGCTGAGGCCTTTCAGTATTTGGAAGCTGCCATATCCCTGTTTGAGGAACATAAACCAACATCAAATGCAGTGCGTCAGTGAATAGGGGCATATCCAACATGTACAGCTGCTACAGAGACATTTACAAGCAAAAGAGGAGAATATCTGTCTAAATTTCCTTGGACACTTTTTTTCCAGAAAAACCTGCAACCAAGACTCCTGCAAAGTCACCTCAAATAAGTCCTTCCAAATCAATATGATTGCTGTTTACAATATAAATACATTAATGTAGCTAGATTACTCGTCTATAATTGATTGAGTACAAAATTCTAGGTTATTTTTGATGAAAATAGGGTATCAGGCCTTGGTTCAGGAACCAATCTCCCATTTATAACATTGTTCCTATGGGAAGATTGGTTCAGAGTTACGATGTTTCAACTTAAGACACAGTTTTCAGGAACAAATTGTCTTGTAAGTCCGAGGATCACCTGTAATTGGTGGGTGCCCACTGACAGGAGGGATCCAACCAGTTGGCAGGCTGGATCCAGCCCATGGGCCATATTTTGTCCAGCCCTGCTTTATAACTAAGTACTAAACATTTTGGGGAATGAACGTCTCTTCTTAGGAGCATACAATGCTTAGCACAATAGGACTCTGGTCTTTGATCTGTCACTATCACGTTATAAATAGTAATAATGACTTGTGAATAGTAACTGGAGAAATCTTGGCTGGATTTTAAATCTAGTGGGGTTTTTTTCTAATTCATGGGATATTCTTGGGTAGACATGAAAGTTTCCCATTCTAAAAAAACATTCTCCAGCTCAAAACAAAGTAAGTGTAATGCCTGACTAATTGTGATAGTATGGACGCATCTACATTAGACATTTACTGCGGAGTAGATTAATTAGCTCTTTAGTAAATGTCTTGCATCTACACATGCAGCCCTATTAGGCCTCAAGAAACGAATTAACTCCACAGCAGGATAGTACTTGTAAATACAAATACTATCCTGCTGTGGAATTTTTTACTCTACAGGGGTGCATGTGTAGACATTGAGCTAGCTGACTGGGGCATGTGGGTGCTTCAGTGTGGGGACTGCCTATCGACTAGCTCCATGCTGAAGCACCCTGCCAACTGGGGCTGCTCTGCCCTGGCTCAGCATGCTGTAGTTCTGGGCACAGGTGTAGTGCCTATCAGCAATAAACTCTGTTGTGCTAAGTGCCAGAGTTTATTGCTTTGCCTTAATAGCATGCCCTATGAGTACAAAAATACAAATAGCATGCCCTATGCCCTGATGACCTCCCCTATGGCACAAAAACAACCCCATACCTTTCAGTCTTTCCTCCTTCTTTTAATAAAATCTGTACTACCATGTGTAGGGAGTAACATAGACTGAGAGGAGAAAATAATTTAAAGAACTGTTTAATTTTGTCTTTATAAATATCAAGGCTGAAAGTCCTCTCCACTTTGAAGTGAATGGCAAACTTCTTATTGACTGCAGCAGGGCCACAATTTCACTTCTATTAATTCACCATTGTTGGTTATGAGTACATATTAAATAACTACTAACATTTATGCAGTTCCTGTCAAAGAGTGGTCCCAGAATTCTGAACAAACTTTTCAAAGTGATCACATGAAGAGACAACTCTTTTGCCTTGGTAAAAGGCAGGAAGCTCAGGTAGAAGACAGCAGCTGCTAAACATCCGAGATCACCAGTATTATTTATTTGTGATAGTAATATAATAAGTAATAATAATAATTTATAAACAACTACATGTTTTAAAATGTAGTTGACTACATACAGATTTAGATCTCTATTTGATTAGTTCAGGGACCTAAATTCTAATGCAACTGCTCAATGAGTTCTGTAAGAGCAGAACCCTAAGTCTACATGGAGATTACTAAGGCCCTGATCCTGCACCATCCATGCCAAATCCAGGCTTGATCATGGATGTCAGTGAAAGCAGAATCAAGCCAACATAGGTACTTAAATGCCTAGGCATCCAGTCTGAAAATCAGGCCTGTTGCTATTATGCTAAAGCATGGGATTGGTATTCTACAAAACAATGAACAGTCAAACTACATCTACATTAGAGAATTGCATGAGCTAAACTAACCAGCACCAAAACAGAGAAAAACATATGGTCTCTGCCTCAGGGAGCTACTTACTAAAGTGGAAATGCAAAACAATGCAGACAAGTCTTATTCACTCCCTACGTGGCATGTTATAAAACAGTGCAACCCAGCAGGTGGACACCCAGTAGCAGTAAATCTTCTTGGACTGGTTCCCATAACATACTGTGCCTATAACCTTTCAGTCAGAGCGCCAAAAATAGTGATTCTCAACCAGGATGCCATGGCTTCCTGAGGTGCTGTATATAAGGGTTCACCCAGGCCTGCAGACAGGCCACCAGGAACAGCTAGGGAGTCAGCAAGGCAGGAGTAGGGATTACAAGACATCAAGCCAGGGTCTAGGTTGGAGGGACTGAGAACACAGGAACCAAGTTCCAGGAGGACTGAGAGGCAAATCCAAGAGGCAAAATCCAAGAAATGGGCTGAGATCAGAAACCAGGGGTCAGAGAGCCAGTGCCTAGTTCCAGGGGAGATCCAAAATCCAAGGGCAAAGGCCAGAGCCAGGGGAGCAGTGAATGTAAGGATTACCAAAACAGACTAGAGCTATGTCAAGGCATGCCTGTAGCCTGAGCCTGCAGGTGTGCTTAAAGGGGTGAGCAGTGCTTTCACCAGCCAGTCTGATTGCTTGCCTCCACAGTAAAGTAGGGCTAATGCATCTCATTAGCCAGGGATCAGGGGCACCGTGTGATGGCCCAAGTGCTTGGCCCAGCTGGGTCTGATTGATCAGAGGCCACAACACTGAGATCCTTTTAAAGGTTCCATAGGGTAACACACAATATTGGGTGTGTAAAAATCTACACGCGATTCATGAGACAAATCCAGAGATTTTAAATAAGAATCTATGGTGTCAAAACCATTCTGACCTGTTGTGGTATTTCTGAGTTCTTTGCAAGAGAACTACTCTATTTTTTTCTGTAGTCAACACACAGTTGAAAGCTAAAAGCTGGCATTTTCTGAGGGTTTTCTTGGTTCTAATATGGAGTGCCTTGAGGCTATCTAAAAATAATAAATAAGTAAATAAAAATAAATAAAAAAACTGAGAACCACTGGCCTAGTATCTTTGAAAGTGGATGGAACCAGCAAACAGAAAGTATGGAAGATTGTGAGGACAAGAATGTGAAGACAAAAAAAGTGGAAGGGGACCCCAAGGTAGCTAGATAGATAACAGAAGAGAGGAGTAGAGAAGGAAGAGTGAATAAGAGGGGAATTTTAGACTTTTTTTCAAAGGAAAACAGCATCAGTGTCTGCCCCACTTTAATGAATATATGTGAATTTATAGTTTCATAGTTTCATAGTGCTTAGGGTCGGAAGGGACCTAAACAGATTATCAGGTCTGATCCCCTTCCCTGGACAGGAATGAGTGCGGGGTCATAATACCCCAGTCAAATATCTGTCTGGCCTCCTCTTGAAGACCCCCAAAGTAGGAGAGAGTACCGCCTCACTTGGGAGTCCATTCCAGAGCCTGGCAGCCGTAACTATAAAGTAATGTCTCCTGATGTCCAGCCTGAACCTTCTCTCTAACGATTTGTGGCCGTTATTCCTAGTAACCCTGGGTGGTGCCCAGGGGAACAGAGCCTCCCCCAATTCCCGTTGGTCCCCCTTGGTGAATTTGTAAACGGCCACCAGATCTCCTCTCAGCCTTCTCTTGTGGAGGCTGAATAGATTCAGGCCCTTCAGCCTCTCTTTGTAGGGCCTGACCCGCTGTCCCTTGACCATGTGAGTGGCCCTCCTCTGGACCCTCTCAATGCTAGCCACATCCCTCTTGAAGTGCAGCACCCAGAACTGGACACAGTACTCCAACTGCAGCTTGACCAACGCCGCATAGAGGGGAAGGATCACCTCCCTGGACTTATTTGTGATGCATCTGTAGATGCATGACAAGGTGTGGTTAGCCTTACTGACTGCTTCCTCACATTGGCGGCTCATGTTTATCCTGGAGTCAACAATGACTCCAAGATCCCTTTCTGCCACCGTGTTGACAAGAAGGGTGTTCCCCAGCTTATAGGTGTGTTGCTGGCTCCTTCTCCCTAGATGGAGTACCTTGCACTTGTCTGTGTTGAATTCCATCCCATTCTCATCTGCCCACCTCCGTAACCTGTCTAGATCTAGCTGGATTCTGTCCCTCCCCTCCAGCATGCCCACCTCACCCCACATCTTGGTGTTGTCAGTGAATTTGGATAGCATGCTTTCCACACCCATATCTAGATCGCTGATAAAATGTTGAACAGTGCAGGCCCCAGGACAGAGCCCTGGAGGACAGCACTGCCCACATCCCTCCAGGTCGAAAATGACCTGTCTACCATCACTTTCTGGATATGACCATCTAGCCAATTTGCCACCCATCTGACTGAGTAGGCATCAATGCCACAGTCACCTAGTTTTTTTCAGAGAATGTGGTGGGAAATAGTGTCAAAGGCCTTCTTAAAGTCCAGGAAGACAACATCCACCTCGATGCCCTCATCCAGGGACTTTGTGACCTGATCATAAAAGGAAACCAGGTTAGTCAGGCAGGCTCTGCCCTCAGTGAACCCATGTTGCTTGCTCCTGAGCATTACCTCCCCTGCTGGGTCCTTGCACATGTGCTCCTTGATAATTTTCTCAAAGGTCTTCCCAAGGACCAAGGTAAGACTAACTGGCCTATAGTTACCCAGGTCCTCCTTTCTCCGCTTCTTGTAAATGGGGACAACATTGGCCCTTTTCCAATCCTCTGGTACCTGGCCAGAGCCCCATGAATGCTCATAAAGCCATGCCAGGGGCTCCGCTATAACCCCTGCCAATTCCCTCAGCACCCTCAGGTGAAGAGCATCTGGACCTACTAATTTAAACACGTCCAACCCTTCCAACAATTCCCTAACTAGGTCACCCCTGACCCTAGGCATGGCGGTGCCTCCCCTGGGTCCGTCCATAATCCTAGTGGAGGAAATGCCCCGGTCCCTGTTCAGGAATATGGAGGCAAAGAATTTGTTAAAGAGGTCAGCTTTTTCATTAGCTGCAATCACAGATTGCCAAGCCTGTCCTGTAGGGGCCCCACGTTCCCCGGTGCCTCCTTCTTACTCCCTATGTATTTGAAAAAGGACTTTTTGTTATCCCTAATTCTGGTCACCAGCCCTAGCTCCATCTCTGCTTTGGCCTCCCTAACAACCTCCCTGCAGTCACAAACAATGGAGGTGTAATCCTCCTTGGTTCCACTGTTTGTACACCTCCTTTTTTGCCCTTAGGCATTCCTAAATACTTTTGCTGAGCCATGGGGGCTTTTTAGCACTCCTGCCCCACTTGGTGCACGTTAGGACTGACTCCCTTTGAGCTGGAAGGATTGTCTCTTTCAAGAACAACCACCCATCTTGGACTCCCATCTCATTGAAACTCCGAGGCCCCAATGCCTCTCCTACTAATCTTCTTAGCTCATTGAAGTCGGCCCTCCTGAAGTCGAGGACTTTTGCCTTATTGCTTGCTTTTATCACCCTGTGCTGGATAGTAAATTCCAGCAGGCGATGATCACTGTCGCCCAGGTAGTCAAGTATCCACAGACCCCTCCCCAGGTCATCACCTGTGGCAAAGACCAAGTCCAGCAAGGCATTTCCCCTGGTGGGACTATGCACATCCTGGGTTAGGTGGAGGTCCTGTATCCCAGCTAGAAACCTATGTGAGTGGTTGGACCTGGCTGACTGCTCCTCCTAGCAGATGTCTGGGTACTTTAGGTCACCCATGACAACCACATCCGTTGACTTTACAGCCTCCGTGATCTGACCTGAGAATTCCAGGTCCAGCTTGTCCCCCTGGTGAGGCAGTCTGTGGTAGACGCCCACTTTCCCCACTAGTCCCTTTCTCCACAACCCCTTTGCATTCAAACCCAGAGCGCCTCAGTCAGCCCCTCTTCTGAACCCATCCTGATCACTGAGGATGTGTATTGCTTTATGACGTACAGCACTACCCCCCCTTTCCTCCTTTTTTCCCTGCTCTTTCCCGCCTGTACAGCCTGTAACCCTCAATGTCCACTGCCTAGTCATGGGTAGAATCCCACCAGGTTTCCATGAGCCCCACTAGGTCTGGGTTTTTGCTAGCTAGCAGGAGAGTGAATTCCTCCTGTTTATTCCCCATGTTTTGAGTATTTGCACAGAGGCATTTGAGGCCTCCTGTAGATGCACGTGCCGCCCCCTTGTTCCTAAGCCTGCCCTGGCCCTTGTCACTTACCTGGGTACTACTTGTGTGTGTCACCTGGCTTGATGGCGAAGTGTCCTCATGTTCCTCTGCATCCCCCGGCAAACCTAGTTTAAAGCTCACCACACGAGATCAACCAGCCTGGAAGAAAAAACATGCTTACCTTTTGGGGAGGAATTCAGTGTAAATCAGCATGGAGGTAAGACAATACTGCACCTGGAAATTACATTGCAAAATGTTTAATCTATTTCTAGATCAGATTTCAACAGCAATGCACCAGCAGCAACATGGGCTTCGGTACTAGCTGTATCAGCCCATCTGAGATCCCAGGAATGTACCAGGGTAGCTAGTTTGAGCTGAAAGCTCTGCCCCTGCAGCTATGTTGATATTGGCACCCAGACAGCTAAACTAAAACTAGTTCAGTTACATCAGCCATGTTGTAATCACATGGGCATCTTTACACATGCTCCGGGGTGGGAGGTGAGGGAGCATTTTAATTATAGCAGCTCTCCAGAGCCACTCTAATTAAAACACCTTCAGCATCTTGTGTATTCAGCATCCTGGGGGTGCTTTAACTATAGCTCATTGGACAAGCTTTAGTTAAAGCCCCCCGCCACCATTTTGAAATACGGGGATATTGAATACCCATGATGCCAAGACTGCTGGAGCATTCTAATTAAAATGCTCCAGCACACTCAATTAATTTAATTAGAATGTGTTGGAGCAGGCATCAGGCACATGTATAGGTGCCCATTTGGTTTCAGTATAAATATATCCTTTTTTGCAGACTACTAAGCAATAGGTTTGAGAAATGGATACTGTTCTAATCTAATTGAGATGCTAACTTGTAAATGTACTAATAATCTAAATGTCTACATTGTTAACCATTCTTTTACTGGCCATTTAAGAAAAACTGTTGGACTAACATGATGGTCACACATTTCAAAAGTGCTCCATTACTTCATAGGTACTAAAAGCCAAACCTGCCAATTACTTTCTGATGACTTGTGCAATGTATTTACACACTGTCAGTACACAAGCTGTGGCATGGTGAGAAGTGAGACAGTGGGCACGAGTACATGTGTATTAAACAGGTACTAAACTTAATGTGTCATAATCGGTGCTACTGCAACTAGCGGTAGCACTGGTGCATGTCTTTAAGTGACGCTAACACACAATAGACTAATTCTACTGCACATTAGCGTGTTAGCACAGCTTTTGCCATGATGTGCTAATGTGCAGTAGAATTAGTCTATGGCATGTTTAGCATCTTGTGTAAATGTCCCTAGTATAGAATAAACAGACATGAAAAGGTGAATGGGACTAATGTCCTGGTTGTATTATTTTTAAAACAATTTCCTGCTTACCTATATTTAAAGTAGGTGTAGCTGCTGAATTTAATTGCAGATTGATGCAGAAATAAGACAGGCCCTCTTTGCTGTGGAGCACATTGGACAGTGGACAGGGAGCATGTTGAAAGTAAAGAGATTTAAATATACTTGGAGACACCTTCAGTGATGGATGAATGGAATGGTCAGAATGGTGAGCAAGATATATCTCGGACTGCAGAAAAACAGTATTTATTGGGGATGTAACAGCTGAAGTGGTTGTCTACTGAGCTGTATAAAAAGGTTTTAGTTTCCACACCAGAAAATAAAAAATCTCTCTTAAAGTTCATCAATGAAATGATTTCATTTAGCAAAACTGTGCATCTTAAAGGATTGGGTATGAGGAATTTAAAATCTATATTCAGACCTGAACTTTTCATCTCTGTCATGTCTCTCTATTTTTAGAACAATCCATCCTGGTTGAGCTAGTAGAAACAACTATATTTTGAAATGAAACACAAATATGTCAGAATTTGACACCTAAATTGTTCCTGTACCAATTGTGCTGGCAAAGCCCACATTCACGTATCAGGCCCAGGTTACTGCTTGTACTTAGAAACTAATGGGAAAGCAGCCACAAATCATGAGAAGCCTCTGTAAAATTCAGTGGGAGTTTTGCCAAAGATTTGAAAAGGGCCAGGATTTCACCATTTTGGTCCTCACCTTTCAAAAGAAACTAGTTTACCATTAAAAATGTCTAGATCTGAAAAAGAATCCTATTTAAGTGCTACAGGACAGCACACAGCTGTGTGTGTGTGGGAGAAGTAGGGAATGAGGCAAAGTACCTTCTATACATAAATATCATAGCATTTCTCCTTCTAATCACTGAATGGAATATAAGAGAATAACATATGGTGCATATAGCTATGAATGACATATGGGGCTGATTATAGATGTAATCCTTTCTTTTCATTTTTGCTTTCCCACAATGGAGTGCAAACGTTATTGAAAATTACAATTCTTTTCTGTCATGCTGAATGCAGTATGCAACATATGCAATAGTTTTTGCAGCTGTTCCAAGACGGAAAGGTAAGTAGGCACTTTAACTATAAATTATTCAGAAATACAATATATGAAATAAAATGTTAACATGAAGAAAAAAGCAGAAGTTCATCTCTTAGGACCTGAAATACAGTGACACGACCCAAAAACCAATACACAACTTGAGTCAATTCTCAAAAGCAAGTGGAGACAGGGTAGAAAAGGAAAATCAGGTCTGCATATTAATGTCAAATTAGTTGATTTAAAGGATGGGGTACGAGGAGATTTATCTTTGTTAAATATTTGCCACGTGAACTCTGGGCTTAGTTACTTAATGTAGCCTAGAACTGCAGACGAAAGGTATGCAGTTAAAACTATCCCTAAGTACAAAAATATAATCTATGCCCTTTTGACGCCAATCAAAATAATATTCTTAATTCTTTCATTTGAATTACTTGTAATCATTAAGAAGTTTCATATATGAGACTATGACTTGTTAAAGTGAATGAAAGTGGTTGATTTTTCCTAAACATTTTACCATTGTCTCTTTTATGTATCTAAAATAACAGATGTTTCAGCACTTATTTACCAGCTTGTCTTGTAGAATTAGGATATATTTGTTTCATTCTGTTTTGATGCTATAGTCGTAATGTAAGACTTTCTCACACAAATTCCAATGAGAGTTTTACTTTTGTACAGACTGGATCCTGTTTATTCTTCCCCTGTAAATGACCCAAGGTTTTCATTTATAATACAGTAGTAAGATATCAGCTCTAATCTACATTATTCAGACTATAGTATAACAATATGGAGACTGTATATAGCTACAGTTTAAAGATAGATGATTGCTATCAGGATTTATATCAATGTGGACTGGGTAAAAAATGAGATAAACATTTATTACATTTGGGGGCTGATTCATTCAGCCTTTACTTTATTTTATACCAGTGCAATACCACTGAAGTGAACAGGGTTACACCTGCATAAAACTGGACCAATGCATCTATGAATCAGTTTCGGCATTTTAAAATATTACAATTCAGTTCCTACAAGCTGCAAGATGAAAAATCCTAAAAACTAGGTTAAACTCAAACTCTGTATTTCATTAAAGGTTTCTTGCTACTTTCCTCAGAATTGATAATACAATTTATGCTGAATAACATCCAAAACATTAACCACTAGTTCAGCCAAAAGTCAACTTGCCCTTCCTTGAAGATACTTGTATTTTGAGGTTTTTTTCATCAGTGTATATATTTTTTCCCTAAAAGCTGAACTTCACAAGGTAAAAGTCCCAGTTAAAAAGTGAATATACCCTCTAACTGAAACACTAAATAGTGAGAAGGGGAACATCCAGCTCTTCAAAAGGAAAAGAAAGTGCATCCCTGTAATGCAAAATCTAAGATGTATTCATTAACATTCAAAAAGAAAACAATGGGGAGGTAAGGAACTGACAGAGCTTTTGGATTTGTGGTGAGAGGTTACTTAGAATTGTTTTGATTTCACCAACAGTTTTCCTTTTGGATACAAAAATTAAAGTTAAAATGTATTTAGATGAACACTAATCTAGAAAAAAAAGTAGTCAAGTTTATTAGTGGACACAAAAATGACACCATTCTCTGGACATTTGTAAGAGGTTCTCAGACCTAGACCTAAGATCCCTACTTGTATAAAGCAGGCCATTGGATCTGGATCAGAGAGAGCTGGGATAAAATTGTGACATCATCAACTTCAGTAAGTTTTGACAGAGACTTCATCGGTACCAGAATTTCATCTCTGGTTGTAATCCTTGACTCAACCATAGACTTCATGTGTGACCTGGAACTAGTTAGTTAATCTACCCTGTACCTCAGTTTCCCATCTGTGAAGTAAGGACATTGGTTCCTTATTTTACAGATATGTTGCAAAGATAAAACATGTTAAGATGGTTGGCTAAGAGGAAGCAGGCCAAATAAGTAAGCAAGCAAACAACCAAGGAAGCAGATGGATAAGCTACATACAACAAATTAACTGTACTGTGTACCTATTTTGGACCATGTAGTGCACAGCTGAGGGCAGTTCAGTGATGTCATGTATATACATTAATGATTCTTGAAAATAAATGCACAAATATATCTTTTTCACGTGTGAGCAGTCTCACTGATTTTGGTTACAACACTCATTTATGAAAAGTTAACCGGACTCAGTTTACTGGACCCAGAATTTATTAAGCACTTTGAGAATATATGTACTTTTTAAACATAAATGTATGTAATGTTTAAGCTGTATATGAAAAAGTATCTTTCTCTGAAACAGTTAAAGCAATGGGAAGCAAGAAAGTAAGTTAGGCAAAAGCTCCCCAGTCACCTGTATTACATTTCTCAATACCCTTGTTGTTCATTCAGTTCTAGATTACAGAAGTTCCCTGCTCTTTTATGCACAGATATCTTTACTAACCTGCCACTGGATACGCAGGTAAAGACACCGATTAGCAAGTTGAATCTCAGCAGACAAAAGAATATGCCATAGCTCATACACAGAGATAGAAAGGACAAGTTTCTAGCCTGACAAAGAAAGAAACAGTGTTGAGTTCAGCCTTTTTTCTATTTTCTGCTTAGTCTGCCGTGACATCTGTGCACTTGATCCAGTGCAGGTGCTGCTTGACTCTGCATATCTTATACAAATTACTGTCCTGCCAGTCCACAAACTCCTTGACTCCTGCAATCACTTCATTGTCATCATTGAAACTTCCTACAAAGGTCGTCCTTCAACTTGGGGAACAGGTAGAAGCCTGGGAGCCAAATCTAATGACTGTTCAAAGCTCCGTTTGGTCACTATGGTCACTGCAACCTAGAACGTATGGGGTGATGTGCTATCCTAGAGAAGCTGCACCCTTCAGCTCCCATGCCATGTGTTCCATGGCTTCCTGCAGGCACAGCAGTTTACTAGCATAGTATCCCCCATTAATGGTCTTGCCCGCACTATTCAGAAAGTGTATGCCATCTTTCTTGATGTCTTAGGTGGTGAAGAATGTGTGCGTTTCTAATGCATGTTCTGCTGTTTAGTCTTAGCATCAAAGTGGTGAATCCATGTTACCTTGTAATTCACAATCCTGCTCATGATTTTTTGTAGGATTTGCTCAAAATAACCCTGAAAGTTCCCTGGAAATGCGAAGGTTTTTTTTGTATAACCGATGCTCAGCATCCTGAGTACCCATTTTCCAGCACCTTTCTCATGCCCAGGTCTTCACTGAGGTTGGTACACACTCATTCAGTGGTGATGTCCCCTGTGCTTGACTGTTGATCTGATATTCGTCACTATCTTGTGGATGGCATCAACTTGTTCTGTTAAGGTGGCCTCTCTGGAGCATCTTGACCTTGATTCCTCCTTAGGGTTCATTTTCTTTCATTTAAATTCAGCTGTCCAGTTTCCTTCTTTGGCCTATGAAGGACCACCACCCTGTCCTCATAGATCTGCTTTGGAGTCGAGCCTTTTTAATGAATGTTATGTCATCATTGTTCTGATTTTCATTCTTCATTTTTTCTGTGACTGGCTATCTTCAAGACATCCTCCATACAGACAAGTTCCATACAGATAAAAGTGGCTCTTGTCTAGTTTTCTAGTGCCCTTATCATTCATCAAGTAATGCCTACCTTCTCTTTCAATCTTTCCAGATAAATCAGTACCTCTAGAAATTTACAGTTCCCTCCAATCTGTCTACCCCTTTCTCGTACACAGATTTCTAGTTTGCCCTGACACTATTGCCTGTAATTCTCACCAGAATCAGAGAGGATCTTATCATTTGCCTGGTTCATAATATGATTGAAGTTATGGAGTTATTCCATTTACACAGATATATCACAACCGAATTTGGCTTAATGAGATCTTTGTAATAGAACACATGAGAATCTGTGAAAATTGTCGTATTTTGAAGCATTTTAGGTGGGACCAGACAAAGCACTTGAAGTTATAATGCAACAACAAAGATTGAATTGGGTAACCTTAGAAACTGTTTCCATTTCCAGATTCCACAATATATGAAATACCTTGGATTTCCAGTTTACTTGAGGATGGACTCACAGTGCTATGTGTGTTTCCTTGCAGTTGACCAAAAGCAAAAATGCGTATTGGCTAGTAAGTGCTTTTTTGGTGGAAAATCGCACCGAACAACTTAGCTTACTCGTATTCAAAGAAGAATAAATATTCTGCTTTTGGCCAGGTCAAGACTGCTCATTTTAATTTGTACTCCTAGCTGGAATATGCCCAACATCTGTTGAAAAAAAAAGGGCAACATTTTGAAAACAAGTAAATATTCTGAAAACTCACCTGGTATGAGATATCAAAAGGAAGGGTTTTTTTAAGGTTACCTGTTGAAACAGTTGAGTTTTACTGATTTCTCATATAAGGCTATACATAGTTAATACAAGATCATTCTTGCTAACAAGCAGCAGATCAGACAGCCCATTTGGTAGACTAAAGGCTAATAGGCACAATGGAAGAACATAGGTGTAAGACAAAATTATGGGTAAAAACAATCATATATATTGCAGTAACCTTAAATGGCTTGTGTTGCCATGCAAAATCCATGTATAGCATTAACATGTGCAAATACAAAAGACACCATCAGATCTCCATGAAATACAAGGCAGAGCTATTTTGAATGTTGAAAAGAATGTAAGAAACACACTGTAAAACACGGTAGCATCCTTTCCCCACTGTGAACTTGGGCCAAGTCTTTTATCAGCTCACTCACATCACCTGGCCCATTTAGACACAGTAGCATACTGGTGAGTGAGTAAGCCAAAAAAAAAAGAGGATGTGGTCCCATATTCAGTTTTGGTAAACATATTGTGGGAAGAGTGAAAAAATACTTCCACCCTGCTAACCTAGAGACAGCTCTACCAAGCCACCTTGATCCATGTAACAAGCTTAAATTGTCTTTGAACCAGACAAAATGGGACAAAAATGTGGATACAGATGCAGACAGGCCCAAAGATTGAGGCATTTATGGTGGGTGGTCCTTCAGGGGAAAAAAAAAGGGGGGGGGACGGAAATCCTCACTCGGAGGTTTGATTCTGCTCTGGACCAGGTCAATGACAACACTCCCAGGGACTGTCTAACAGGAGTGGGGAATGGCCTCATCAGCCTGTCCCTAAGCCATCCATGGATGCGTGTGTGTGCAGTGAGAGAGCACCGGGGTTGAACAACACCAACCCTCTTCTGAATGCGAAGCAGGGGGAGCTGCCGCGGATCATCAGATCTGAGCTCAGCTCCACCAAGCAGACGAGCCTCCTTCAAACGCAGCAGCCGGGCCTCGGCTCGGGAGGCCATCGGGAAGGGGAAGGAGAGCTCACTGCTGCCAGGGGCAGGGAAGGTCGCCAGAGCTGCAGCCCGGCCCTCGGCTCCCCGATCCCAGCGGCGAGGCGGAGGCAGCCTTGTGACCAGCGGCGCTCGCCCTTGAGCACAGCAGTGAGATCACCGCCGAGATGAAGGCGAGGGCAGCGGGAGCCGGCGCCGCGGAGCGCGCCTCTCTGCCGGCGGCCGCTGCCCGAGCCCGAGCCCGCGCCTGAGCCCGAGCCCGAGCCCGAGCCCGGCGGGAGCCGCAGCCCCGCATTACATCACCGGCCGCCGGCGCGACGAGCGGCTGCTCCCGGGGGCGGCGGCGATGCCGCGCGGGCAGCGGAGCACCTAGGAGCGGCGGCGGCGCCGGGATGCGCTGACGCGGGGGCTCCGCGGGGAGGGGGAGGGAGGAGAAACCCCCTCCATCCGCTCCCCCCTGCGCGGCGCCGCCGGCATCCCGGGGGCAGCATGGGAGGCGGCCCGGGGCTCCGGCGCTGCGGCTGAGCCGGGCAGGGCAGCTCGAAGATGTTATGGCCGAGCCGGCGAAGCAGGGCGGCGGCAGCCTAGGGGCGGGCGGGCGGCAGCAGCAGCAGGATGAGGAGGTGGACGGGGGGGAGGAGGAGGCGGCGGCCGGCCCCGGCCCCGGCCCCGGCTCCGGCCCCGGCGCGCCGCCGCCGCCCAGCTACGAGGACTACGAGTGCAAGATCTGCTACAACTACTTCGACCTGGAGCGGCGCGCGCCCAAGCTGCTGGAGTGCCTGCACACCTTCTGCCAGGAGTGCCTGAGCCAGCTGCACCTGCGGGCCGCGCAGCACCCGCCCCCCGGCGCCGAGCACGGCGCGCCATGGCGGGCGGGCGGCGGCGGCTCCATCTGCTGCCCGGTGTGCCGCCACCGCACGGCGCTGCCCGACTACCGTGTGCACGGCCTGCCCGTCAACACCAAGCTGGCCGAGGCCTTCCCGCTGCAGCTGCGCGCCCGCGACCCGCTGCCCCAAGACAGCCTGCCCCCGGCCCCGGCCCAGCCGCGCCGGCCCGGCCCGCACCAGGCGCCGCAGCGGGGGGCGCCGCGGCCCGGGGCCGAGGGGGCGGCGGCGGCGGCGGCGGCGGCGGGGGGGGGGGAGGAGGCGGCCCCGCAGCAGCAGCCGCCCCGCGCCGCCGTGCGCTCCGGCCCGCGCTCCTCGGGCTACGAGACCTGCCAGAGCTGCAAGCGGGCGGCGCTGAGCGCGGGCTGCGTCTGCGTGGTCTTCTCTTTCCTCTCCATGGTGGTGCTGCTCTTCACCGGCCTCATCTTCGTCAACCAGTACGGCGGCGACCCCGCGCCCGGCGCGCTCGCCGCGCCCTCGCCCTCGCCCGTCGGGCCCATCTGCCTCTCGGTCGCCAGCATCCTCGCCCTCTTCTCCGTCGTCGTCACCTGGCTCATCTGCTGGCTCAAGTACCGGCCCGAGGCGGCGGCGGCGGCGGGCAATGGCACGCCCCGCAGCCGGGCGGCGGCGGCCAGGAGGAGCAACACGTAGCGCCCGGCGCGGGGGCGGCCGCTGGGCCCACGCGTGTCCCTGCCGCCCGCCACGCGGGGAAGCGGCGCGGGCCGGGACTCGCGGCCCCCCAGCACCGGGCGGGCCTGGCGCCGCGCCCGAGTCGGGAGGGTGCGAACAGGACCCCCAGGGCATGGATGCTGATGCTGCTGCCCATGCCCACCCCCCTCTCCCTTGCCTGAATTTGGAGGGTGCTAAGAGCAGCGAAGAAGCAGCCGATGTACCTTAAAGCACTTGTGCTGCTACCTGATGCACGCAGGCCTTGAGCCCGGTTGACGGGGGGGGGGGGACTGGATTGGGAGTGAAAGGTTTCCTCTCCCCCACCCCTTCCATTCCAACTGTCCCCTTCTCCTGCCCTGCGCCCCTTTTGTCAGCCCGAGGGTGGGAGGGCTGGGAGGAGATGGGATTGCTGTGGTGCTGCTCAGTCAGGAAGGGCATCCCTCTCTCTGGGTGAGGCAGGGTCCAGTTCAATGGCAGCAGGCCCATTGCTCTGAGAGCCAGTGCTGTCTAGCAGATGGATCTAGGCCGGGAACCAGGAACCAGGAATTCTCATGCTGGGCTTGTCAGCGGCTCGGCCTTGAGAATTTCAGATTCCTGCTCTGTAAAACAGAAATAATTCTTCTTCTCTTTCTGTCTGACAGGGGATCATTCGTTAAGTCATGTTTGTAAAGCACTTCAGCAATGTCAAGTGCTATATGCAAGTGCTAGATATTTTCACTACCTTGGAAAAGGGAATGATAGAGGGATTTGATTCCTCATCTCCCATAATAGACAAGGAAAGAGTGTGAGATGGGTGTGACACACTGGTTAGATGATGATGAGAAAGATTTTACCTCCTCATTCTCCCTATCAGTTGGCTATTGGAGGGTAAGATTTATTTATCTGACAATTATGATAAACTGACGTTTTAGGTAATCTGGGAAAGTGGAAATGTGGGGAATGGAAGTGTCCTACAATGTTTCCCCATTTTTTCTTCCGAGTGTACCCTTGTTTCTGTGCTCACCCGTGGAGAAGGGATGAACTCATTCCTTGAAGCAAACTGGCTTACTGTTGCCCCCACCTGGAAGATAATTGGAGAGATGCACTGTTGTTACAGGCAGACTAAGATCTCAGAATTAACTGCATTTTGTACTCTTTTCCCTTTTTTAAATTAAATGAACACATATGAGAGCTGCATTAAACAACCTCTTGTCTTAAAGGGACTGAACCAAAGTATTCACACAATTTATTGAGTTCTTTGCTATTCCACCTTTATTTGAAGGCCACTTCCTTGAAAAAGCTGGCTTTATCCAAGCCCTCCAATGGTTGCTTAAAATAGGTTGTACTGTTCCTTGTTTAGAGATCATCCTTGAGTATGGAAAACTGGAAAGTATTCTGCAGACTTAATTTATTGAAGACAGTTTAATTAATAAATTGAGTTCTAAAACTCAGGTAAGAGATGAAGTGGCAGAGAATAATGAATCGTTGGCCATTGCTTTGAACTTTTATACAATGAAAAGAATACATGTTAAAATATTTCATTTCAATTCAACAATACATGTGGAATTAGTAGCTTCAGTTGCCTATTAATGATTTGTCTTCAGTTAAGATGGTTACAACTAGGAAGTGTTTCCCCTTAAATGTTTCACTTCTGTATTATGAGTTTCTGTAAAAAACTTTGTATTTGTCAGATTGGAACTTTAATAATACATTTCATATGTGGTGAGATACTCATAATAAGAAATGAAAAAAAAATGTAATGTACTAAGGAGCGCACTACTATATAACTACTATTATATGTTGCAGGATAAGTTGTTTGGTGCCTGAATTTCATTTTATTTAAAAATAAATAAATAAATAAAAGAACCTAGTTAGGTGTTGCAATCTGTTATATATGGAATGAGAGGGTGCTTCTTATTCCATGTTTCTACACAGTACTGTATTGGAATGAGGTTATTATTTTTGTGCTTTAACAATTTGAGATTTTGAAGATAGTCGTATAGTATTCCCTATGTATTTATGCAAGCTGTCTGCATGATATCCTGACAGGTATTCTATTAATAGACCTTTACTGACCACTTTATCACAAATGAAAAGGAATATATTAAGTGTTTAGGAGTGGGAAGACAGCAACTGAAGATGTAAGTGTGATGTGTTCTATGACTGCAGTGTCTTGATTATCACAAACCTGTAAAAAGTAGTATTTGTACAAAAATCCATTATAATGAAAGTAGTTGATGGAAACAGTACATGATCATTGTGTCAGTTGTGTTAACACAATCTACACCAGCCTTTTAAGACAATAATACAAATATTCTAGGAAGATAAATTACTGGTTTTGCCTCTGACATTAACTTCTTATGTGACACTGGCCATGTTTTACATTCATAAAGTTAGGTTCTTAAATGAAAGTGTACCCCCTAAATTCAGGCCTAGTACCAACAGCTCCTATTGACTTCTGTAATAGTTGTGAATACTCTGCACAGAGGCAAATCACTATTTATGCTAAATGAGAATTGAAAATGTTGGCCTTAACCTTGCTGTCCTTCAGTTAATTCATCTGTGAAGTTGGATAACAATGCTTGTCTACCTCACAGGTGGCTTGTGAGACTTTTATTTATTATACTTTTTAAAGCAATTTGAGATCCTCAAATAGAGGGTGTTATATTAAAGGAAAGTATTATTATAAATAACAAGAAAAAGAAATATATGTAAATTAATGGACATAAACAGCAGTAATGTTTAGTTGGAAAAATAAGGATCAACGTTTAGAAATGTATACATGGATAAATCCTATCCACCAATTTACCGATTAATTGTGTATGCTTCTAGTGCAATTATATCATTATTATCAGTATGGCTATTTTTTTAAATTAAGCAACAGTAGCATGCCGTTATGGAGTACATACGGAGTCACTATGGCTTATGTACACATGCCTGACCAGGTTTTAAACAGTACCTCAGGTACTACTCCTGCTATTGTAGCTGTAGTAACACACAGTTCAATGTGTGGTAACTGCCTTAGGGTTTACTAAGCTTTTTGGGTGTGTTTTCAGTCTTCAGTGAGCTATTTGCTACCCTAGTAGGGTGACTGTATTTCCTGAGTCTCAAAACAGGACACTCTGCTCCACCACTACCCACCCCCAACAATTCTCCAGCGTGTTCAGCTGTCTCCAAGCTTTGATCTCAGCTTTGTGTGCTGGGGAAGGGTGGTAAAGAGTGCCTGGGAATGGGAGATAGGGGTATGAACCTTGTTGGAGAGCATTGCTTTTTCCTGTTGAAACCTCCCATTCAGAAATGGAGATTTCTGAAAACACAGCAAAAAGCATTCATCTGACCAAACTGATGAGACACCCATGACAGCTTCCAGCGAAACAGGATGTATGATCACCCCACACTTTGGCTGCACTGCTTGCAGTACCTAAGCTAGATATTGTAACCTAGCTTAGGCATGTCCACACAAGCTGTAGTGATTGTAGTGTAGACATACCTTTAAACACTTCCTGTTTTCTTCCAGTTGGAAACACGTTTTATCTTATATTTTCCTCTCATTCCATTAAATTATCCATTTGCTTATTTCCCCTCTAATATCATTTTCTCTCTGCCTTAAACTGTATTTCCCTTTTTGTTTAAGGAGAGTTTTCAGAAAATGCGCACAATTAGCTGGTCATATTATGTATCAATTTCCAATTCTGATATTTGAATATACTTAAAAGCTCAATTTAAATGGTTATGAACACACATAAAATATGCCAAATTCTCCTCTACATCTATGCAAATTTAAGTAACTCCACTGAATTCAACTGTAGTAGTCTGGCTTTGCAACACAGTACCTAAAAAGAAAATCAGTTATGTAAATCTCTAAATAGTGTACAATCCCAGCACTATGTTTGTATATCGGGTTCTTTGAATGTACTGACTGCTTGTCCAAAATCAAGCCTTCATGATATTTCAATAAAAAGTCAAGTAAAAGAATTACTAAAGAAAGTTCATGTGATTGAACACTGAGGTATATTTTGTACTGTAACCATTTCACGACCTTTTTGTATGTTTCAGTGTTTTTGAAAATTAAAGGGTACTGAGGAGTTGGAGTGGAACTATCCCAGGAACCAATATCTTCTTTTCCCGGGGCTTGCAAAAATAACTTTGCTTTGGGAATCTTCCTGGGAGAAGGAAGGCTGGAAGTACAAGCTGGGTTGCATTATCTTTTCTGAGGCAAACCTTCACTGCAGAGATTCCCCTATTTAAAAACTGGGGTTTCAACCATGGCCATAGATCAAGTGGAAATACCAGGGTCTGTAGCAGAGGCAAAGAGTTTTCTTATGAGTGACCCTGACCTTCAACAAGTTCCCTGGACTACAGGGATTCTGAAATAGCTGCAGAGCATCTGGTCCAACCTACAGGTTTATCTTCTGTGTAGGGATAATCTTTGCTTTCACCCTTACATGCAAGGAACTCTGTCATGATATCTTTAGTTTTCATCTAGCTGAGCTCCCTTCCACCAACTGTACCATAAGAGAGGGGGAACCAAGCTCTGGATTTCAAAAGATCAGGGATCATTTTTAGCTCAGTTATTTTGATAAGAAATTGGAATAGAACAATGGTTTATACAGCGAAGTTATTCTGGAACAAAACCAGTATATGTGAGAATGGAGTATGGGCCCACTGATGTCGAGATTAATAATAATCTTTCTTTTTGGCCAGTGCTGTGAAATCTTTTCTCTTGAGATGGTAAAATGTAAAAAATGTTGATTTTGCTGTGTTCGTAACCAAGGTGGATACCACAATCCTTATAGAAAACTATGGAAGTCAATGGATGTTCCAAGGTATAACTTTGTGTATGCTGTTTCCTTAGGCATGTGGGATTGTGTTATGTAAGATTCTTTTGGCCTGGATAAACATTAATACCCTGTCACATCACAGCTTTGCCTCTTTATTTGTGCTTTTCAAACTAACTGCATTCTAGATTTCCTCTTTAATTGAACCATGGTGATTTTTATAGCAACTATCTTGAGTTTCTTCAATGCAGCATATACAACAACTAGAAACTTCTCATTCTCCATTGTCCCCTTTAAAAGGACCTCTTAAA
Organism: Alligator mississippiensis; assembly: GCF_030867095.1. Lineage (NCBI taxonomy): Eukaryota > Metazoa > Chordata > Crocodylia > Alligatoridae > Alligator > Alligator mississippiensis. The sequence continues at coordinate 50,342,625 of NC_081830.1, read as the reverse complement.
ATACAGTGGCTGTAGGGCAGAAATTACATTTGTAAAGGTGATCTTTACATCATTAACCTTGCATTAGAAAATAATTACAATTACTTAATTGCAAATATAAATATTCTAAAAGAAATTGGGCAGAAAGCCATGGAGAATATCACAAATGTGTGTCAAGAAAAGTGCCTCAATTACCTATTCTGTTTTATTTCTAAGCCTCTACTGTCTACTTTCTGAAGTAAATTTTCTTCCTTTATATCACACTAAATATGGCATTTACATTCATGGTCATGAAATATAAAAATGTATCTCACAAAGCCAAAGATGTTAAAAAGCTGTCAAGTATGGGGCCACTATACCAAGGTACAGGCATAACAAGTTTAATATGTTACTAATTAAGTGAATTACCTGCATTTCCAAAAATGACTAAGGATTTAGGGCACATCCAGTTGTGGGTGCCTAGCTTGAGACACCTTAAAGTGGTTTGATTTTTAGAAGTTACACATTTTTAGAAAATCAAGTTCCTTTATAACATCTCATGTTTGGCCACCAAAATCATTAATTCCTGACTTCTGTGTTTCAGTTTAAAACTGGATATTGTGAAACTCTTACTTCTTGCTTTAATTTTATTTATTTATTTATTTATTTATTTCAAGCTGTCCTTTGGGATTCAATCTTGCTTCTAAGGTTAGATTCTGAATGAAAAGCAGGATTGAAACTTAGTTTGTATTTTGTCATTTCTGTGAGAAAGGATCTGAAAGATAGTTATGTTCACATATACTACCACCTTAAGTAAATGCTTATAAATGAAGATGCTTCAAGTAGTGTGTATTACTGGATGACACCTTGATCCGTCAGTATTACTTGTGTAATTACGGAAGTAAGTGAAAACATTCCCATAGGCAAGGTCTGCATATGTTGTGCAGAAAAAGCTTTAATTTGGAGTCTTGGATGTACAAGAACTACAAGATACTCTGCAATACTGCTGACAGTTACATACTGGAGTCCAACCCTACAAATGTTTAGTCATCACTGGAATTAATAGACATCCCAGAAGTAAGGATTGCTCTTGTGAAAATGAGTTTCCAGGACTAGGCTTTTGATTAGCAGCTTATTTTCTACATCAGTTTGTATTGATATAACCTATAGAATATATGATGCTGCAGTGAGTATGTTTGTGCAAAATATGGCAGTCTATCAACAGTTTGATAGTACATTTTTATGTAATTGAGATGGCTTTGCACTTATTAAGAGTAGCCTTATATATTGTAATGACATCAATGTAAATGTAATCCAAATGGGCTGCAGAATTAATTTTAATGACATACAGTTCTTAATTTGCTGAGGGTTATGGGAAATAAAAACCTACAGGAAGATGTTATTTTATATTCAGCTCTCTCAAGCCTCTTGATTTAAAATAAAACTCCTTTGAAATCAGAGAGCGCTTTCTGTAGATATTTTGCCTGCTTTCTGCTGACCAAATAACAAATGTATTTTATCCCACTGAAAGTCGTTTACTTTGCTAAAATAATTTACAATGCAAGAAAGTTAACCCATGTTTTTATTAACTTCAAATCACTTTAAGCATGCCAGAGACAGGAGCAGGTTTCTGCTGATAGGCTGTTATGTAGATAATAAAATCACAGTCACAGGGACCTTATAATGATAGCTCCCATCCTTCAAATGAGTCAGGGAAGCTGGTTTGAACATAAATTGTCCTCTTCCTATAGGAGTATAGCCTAGAACTTTATCCAAGACATGATCTTGTTCATATAATATACTTAGTCCCTGTTGTAATTTGAATTGCTATTATGCTTGGGGTCCCATATAGCTTCTCTATGTCATATTTGAGCCAGGTTTAGAAATGGACTACATTTAACAGAGCTGGTTACAATTACATGTATATGGCGCTCAGTGTGTATGACCTTTGCCCCTTGCTGCATAAGAGGTTTCCTTATGCATGTTTATTTATTTATTTTTTAAGAAAATGAACCAAAACTAGGCTTTAATCCATGGCTTGTTTCATATTTATTACCCAGATTTGAAATTGCCCATGCAGCCTTGAGTTTAAAATGGATCTAGGTTTATTTTTCAGATATAGTTCAGAAAATAGAATTCTTGTGAGATTTTGGATTTTTCTTTAACAGATTTCCATCAGGCAAGAGGAAAGAGGCTTCATGAGATCAGTTGCTCTCACAGAATTGTAATATTTTGGCAGGCTGCTTGGGGTTCAGAAGATTTTGTTACTGTTGAATCCAAACTTAATCCCAAACCTACTGCTGATTAGGCATTACACCTGAATCTGAGACAGCAACTGAATCTGTATCCAGATCCGAAAATGGTACGTTGGGTCCACCCTTCCTGCTGTTTAAGGTATTACATAGCAAAAAAGACTTTAAAATAGTCAATTCTACATGTTCCATAATATTTCTATCCAGTAAACTTCATAGTTGCACAATAGCAGCCATGAATTTTGTTTTCTTTGTTGTTGCAAGGGTTGAAATTGAAATTTGTTGTTTTTTCCATTTGAAGTGATATTCATCAAAACATAAATATGGAGGATTCCATAAAAGTTTAGTATATAATAGGTTTTTTATGACTAAATAAAGTGACAGTAAAAGTCAGTTTAGCCTTCTCTCTTCATTTTAAATAAAGCCCTTTTCATTATCGGGCAAAATTAGAATATGAAATTTTTTTTTCCTTTTATCAGGAACAGTTGGAAACTATTAAAAATATTGGGTGAGGTTACATGGAATAATTACAATAAAAACACATTTTTCTTCTGTTCATGAAGTGCATTTGGTTACATTTCCAGCACATTTAGCCTTGACGCCTCTCCTCTATTATTGTAATATTAAGTTTAAATAGGAATTGTGTTCCATTTCAGTGATAATTTAAATGATTTCTGCTTTACTTAAGAAGTCTTCAAGATAATACTTTTCTCATGTTCCAACAAGATTGCATGGGCTCATCTCTTATCTTCTTTGGTGCTGTTTAGCAATCTATGAGGCAAAATTGTTACTCAATTTTTACTTGGGCAGTGAGAATTTTGCTTGTGTAAGGATTAAGAGTACAGTATTGGGGATTGCCTTGGCTCCTACAGTGAGAGGCAGAGCATTTACACATTTCCCTTTCAGGAGCCTCCAGCTCATGTTCTGCCTAATGAAAATAAGTTTGAAGAGGCTAACCCTAATAAACACAAAGTTAATCGGGATGAGCACGATGCTAAACTCTTTACTGAGTGTTTTCATTTCATCAAACCATTGCCAGGTTCAGTGTCAAGCTGGCTCAAGGAATAGGAAAGGTGCCAGGGTGGAAAGGCCCTTACAGAACTGTGCTGAGAATCTCAGGCTGCATCTGTTGGCATTACTCCTGAGCTAAACGAGCAGTATTAGGGCAAGTCAATAACTTCTGCTTAAACCCTCTCCCCCTCTCCCCCCCAGCAAAGCACTTAAGCAGTGCTTAAGCTCCATGGAAGCCACCTGTTAAGGGTTTTACTTAGCGTTTTTCAGGATCAGGTCTTTCATTCTTTATGAAATGCAGAACTGTCTGCTGCCGGCCTCTAGAAAGCATGACTTGCTTTCTGTTGTATGCCGACCTGGTGGCTACACGCTATGGCATGAGATGCCTTCAGTGCAGTCCGATGGGCTCAAAGCAGGGCCGCTCCGCCTGCACCACTGACCCCGGGGAGGGGGCTGCTCCGCATTGTTGGTTCTCCCGCCCAGACCGGGGGGAGGGGGAGCGGAGGGGGCTGGTCCTCGGTGCCACCGCCCGCCTGCCGAAGGCACTGACCAAAGTCAGCTGGGACGAATTATGGCTGGATGTTGCCGGAGGACGCTCTCTGCTGGCCGACGGAGGAAGCCGTATTTCTCAGGGCATTCGGCTCGGCTCCCAGGGGGAAGTGTGCCGCTGACTTTGAAGCAAAAGCCATCTGGAGAAAGGCCGCGTCGCGTGGGGCTCTTCTCTCGGGCCGTGGGGATCCCGCCCGCAGCAGACCTGAGCCGGGGAAGCGACGGCCGGGGGCGGCGGCTGCGGTCACGGCCCGGAGCTGGAGGGCGGACACGCGCGAGCAGAGCGGTGCGCGCCTCCCCGGGCAGCGGGCTCTCCCTGTGCCTCTGCCCGCCGGAGGAGGAGGAGGGCATGGGGACCGCGCAGGCCCGGCAATCCTTTGGGGGCGGGAGCGGGTTCCCCCCCCCTCCACCTTTCCCCCAGGTCTCGGTGTGCCACTGGGGCGATGGGCACGAGGACGCTGGCGGAGGGAGGAGCCGGTGCAGCCCGGGCCCGTCGGTGAAGAGCAGACAGCGGTGCTGAGCCGTCCTAGCCGAGGACACCTGTCTCCGGGCAGCTGTGACTCGGGTCCTGACCCAGCCCCGGCCCCTTGTCATTGCTTTGTACCCGGGGGTCGCAGAGGGACCACCAGGGGCCGAGCTCGCTGGGGAAGAAGGCACTGAGCCGTGACTCCTGCCTCAAGGGGTGGCCGAGCAGGTCCTTGCCCTTGGCTGCGGGCTGTGCGGAGAGGGGCCCTGGCAGTCCCGGCCTCGGCTCCCAGAGCCGCTTGCAGCCCGCGACTGGCAAGATGGGGCGTGAAAGCCTGATTCTCATCCTCCTCCCGCCTTGAAGGAGCTCCCCAGACATGCACCGCTACAGTGGGACGCCCCTCGCGACAGCCCCAGCTGCTGCAGGGAGCATCGCCTCGCGCTTGCCCCAGGCTCAGGGACACTGCGGCCCTGCCCTGTGACCACCGGGGCCAGCAGCGGCGCGGGGAGGATCTCGTCCTCCCCACCCTGGCCCGCGTGTGGTCTGGCCCCAGACGCTGTCCCTGGGCCTGAGGAGCCGGCTCCGCGCCCCACGTGGCAGAGCCTGCTCCCAGGGGTGCCAGGGACACAGTCCGGCGGGTCATCTAGGAACGAGCCGATAAACCTCCCCCTGCACCGCTTCTCGTGCAACCACTTGGATGTGGGGAAGATCCCTTCAAATCTGTGCGCGCAGCAAGAAACCAAGGGGAGGAGGCAGGTCCCTTTGAGAAGCAGCTCAGTGCCTGGGGCTGAGAAAGGGCCATGGGGAAAGCGGACAGTGCGGCAGGGCAGGGGGCATCAGGCCTCTTCTAGCGGGCCTTGTACTTCACCAGGAAGGAGGCTCTGGCTGGAAGGTGCCCGGAGGCTGCGGGGCGCTTTCCTCTCACTTGTCCTTGCAGGTTTCCAGGCGGAGCACCAGTGGGTGGCATCCACAGGCTCCATGGATGCCTTTGAGGACCGGTGGGTGTGACCCAGGGGGCTCTACTTGGTGTGCCCCTCAGGCATTTTCACGTTTTGACCCGTTGACCCACACAACGCTCCTCTCCTGTTTTTTGCCTTTGTTGTCCCAACATTTTGTTGTATTTTTTACACATTGGCCCCACACAGTAGGGGCTATTAGTTAGCCAGGTGAGCCTTAGAGCCCAGATACTTGAAGGATACAAATTGACAAGCTTCTCCTAGAGGACAGCATGATGCCCCTGCGCTCCCAAGAGCCCGCGACAGCTCCAGGCAGCCAAGGGCACCAGGGACACAGAAGAACGGGCAGGGGTGGATTTCCATGCTGCAAAAGATAAAATACAAAGATAAAATAAAAAAACATGCCCCAAGATAATAAAATTAAAGAGAGAACAAGGACGCTAACAAGTGCTCAGAAAACTGAACATAGACTTCAGAGGTGCCAGGATCTCCTGCAGCAGGCCTGTGCCCCTCTCACTTATCCTCCCTTGGGGGTCTATATAGGGCCAGATGCTGATCCCAGTTAGGCCCGGGTGACCACAGAGACTCACGTACTGATTCATGTTCACATTCATGTGCTGATGTGAGAAGAAAATCAGCCCCGGCCTCTCTCTGGAAAGAAAGAAAGAAAGAAACCTGCTGGGAAACCATTGCAAGGGCGCAAAGTCCCTCTAGTACAAAGCACTGGGACTCAGTACAGTCAGGATCTGGCCCCCCAGACCCCAGCTCCTCTGTCCTCCTTTGTGGCAGCTGTGTCCCGTCTCCCCCCCGCCCCGCCTTCGTGGGCCATGCTTGGCGCCCAGCACAGGGAGGGCTGCAGAAGGCTAGAGGAGGACTTCAGATGGGGGAGCACTTCCTGTTCTTTTTTTAATCGATTTTAATCCTGTTCATCTTTAAAAGAATAAGTGGTGAAATCATAGCGCTGGAGGCGAAATCCCGATTAATGAATTCAATGTCTGTGTTGGAAAGGCCGCCTTCCCCTTCATACTGGTAATGTGCATGCCTGCCTCCTCGGGCCCGGATCGCAGAGGGGAGGGAAGCTGCACCGGGGCTCCTGGCACAGGCGGCTCCGCACGGGCGGCCAGAAACTTCCCAGTGCGCGTTACCTCCTGGGAGCCCTGGGGTGTGCAGCTAAGGATTGACCCCAAGTTAGGTGGGGCCGGATATGTTCCTCGTGGTTTCCTTGGTTGCTATGAAACCCCTTTGCATCTGATCAATCCAACTTTCAGTTCATAAAACTCTAATGGTCCTTTTGTGCTTCTTTGCCAATAACCCCCCATGGAAGTCTATTGTGATACGGAAGGATCACAAACCATCCTTCGTAGTTTATTGCAATTAATTAACACAGATTAGACTGTTCAATTTAAAACGTGGCTGTTACAGTGTGTGTGTGTGTGTGTGTGTGTGTGTGTGTGTGTGGATTTAAATCTCTATTGATGGCATGCTGCAAAATACAGTCACAATGTTGATGTCGCAGCCCTGCACGGGACAGAGAATGAGGATCTATCTGGTAGCCTGATAGCGCGCCCTGTGTCTGTCTCACACGATTCACAGTTAAGCTCCACTCTCTTTATTTGCAAAGCTATTTCCTCACAGTGCATTGCAGAAAACTAATGCAGACTTTATAAAAACACCTTTAACCCCCTTTCCCTGCTGGATGTGTTCTGGAGCGCAACCAGCGTGAAGGATGCCAGGGCAGGTTTTGACAATGCTTGTCCCAAGTTTGCCTTCCCTCCCACCAAACAGGGCTCTAGAGCACGTTATATTACAAGAATGCAACAGGTTGGTCTGTTTTTCTTTTAACCTCCTGGCTCTTTACTATTCCTGGGGAGAGATCACACACACACACACACACACACACACACTTTGTGCAGCAATTTCATAGCCCCCCAGAACATGGATCCTATTTCAGACTAACCAGAACCATGGAGCAGAAAACGAGGCTGAACCGAGAATAAGGAGTAGGGAACCGGGAATAAGCAGCCACCTTCAGGCTGGTGAGCACACAGCGCTGTACACGCCGGCTGTGCTGTGCCATCAGCAGGAAGCGCCTGCTGCACCCGCACCTTCACCCCGCAGGGCGCAGGCAGGTGGTGCCCCGCCCCGCCCCGCCCCGCCCTGCCCTGGCTGAAGGTCGGGGAGTCGCCAGGGAGGCGAGGAGCTGGCGGGGTCCCAGTACGGCGCCTCTATGGCCATTTGCTAAACGCCGAATAGAGATCGCTCTGTGCAAGCCGCAGGGATGAGTGTTTCGGGACTCGCAGCAACAACCCTCGAGACTGGGCTTCCTGGCGAAGTCCCGGGAAACAAGACTGACTCGCTCAGCTTCAGCCCCGCTCCACATCCCCACCGCTGCCAGGAAACAAGCCCGAGTCACTTGTGATGATGAGGGAGACAGCGGCCCTCGGGGGCAGCCTCCTCTCTCTTCAACCTCTCACTTGTTTCGTTGCTCGCTGGAAGCCGCGACACCCCCCACCCCCAGGATCCAGCGGAGTCGCTTCGGATTTACCCACCCTCCCCACCCCACCCCACCCCACCCCAGTCCCGCCGACCCAGGCCGTATCAGCGCCTTATCCCACGTGTGCCGTCCCTTTCACGGGCAGGGGATAACATCTGCACTTGGTCCCAGACAGCCGCCCTGCTGCACTGCGGGGCAGCGGGAATAGGAGACAAGAGCCTCACGCAAACACCCAAACCCGGCCGAGCTCTGCCTCCGCTTCCAGACGGGCTCGGTTTGAAAGAGGACCCAAGGCTCGCCCCTGGCTTCGGCGCGGGGGGACGAGGGAGCTGAGCCGGATTCACCGGATCGCACTTGCCAACCTCCCCGCACGGCAGGGCCTGGCGGGCGCCCACCTCCTTAGCCACCTGCTGCAGCCTTCCGAGAAAGGTGTTTTATGGCTCCCTGTTGGCAAATTAACGCGTTAGTTCACCAACACTTTTTTAAAATTTCTAATTTGGTGAAACAAAATAGCTGGGGGGGGGGAGGGGGAAGGAGGGGGCAAGAAAACCGGGACAAAAGCCGGCGCTGAGACGTGTGGATGGGACATAAAAAGCAAGGGAATAAGGTTCAAAGGCTCCAGCGATGACTTTTCAACCTTTATTGGTGTGCCTATTAATGCAATATCCATCATGTAGATACACATCTTTATCCTTTAAACTGATATGCTGGGAATCAATTGGATATGCAGATTACATTTCATAAGTTTCCAAATGTTAATCTTCCTGGCCTTTTGCTGTTATTTTTTTTTCTCTCCAAATAGTATTATGTTTCTGAGGGGGGGAAAAAGCCCTTAAAACAATTAATCTTGAAGCTACTTGTCTCCAAGTGTGGACCTGGCAGGGAGGCTCGTAGGAGTGCGGGTTCCCCCAGCTCGGTCACGTCTGTGCCAGACAGCATGAAGCCTGGAGCGCCCAGATCCTGAGGATAACTCCGAGGTAATCTCTCGCCGGTTCATATTTTGCTGAGCTTTAGTGCAGCCTGGTGGGGCGGGTCTCCCCAAGTAAGCCTCAAACCCGTTATCTCCAAGCAAACGTGTCAGCCTGTAATTCTTCCATAGGTATCTCCTCATTTGCAACTTTCTCCCAGCTCTTTGCTCTGTCTGGAGCAGATAAGGACAAGGCTGCCTCCCACCCACACGCCGCTGCATTAGGGGATTGCCCGCAATGTCTGTGCTCACCGCAGCAAAGCAAAAGTGGGGGGTGGAATGGGGCAGCTTGCTTGTTTGCTCTCAATGTGTGTGTGTGTGTCTATGTAGATAGATAGATAGATAGATAGATAGATAGATAGATAGATAGATAGATAGATAGATGCGTGCGTGTGCATGGGTGCGTGTATTTATATGCACGCACATGCATATCTGCATGCGTGCACGTATGTCTGTTTTTCTCTAGAGCTGGAAAATCGAGGCAAGGCTGTGCGTGCAAATCTCAGGTTTTCTTGTCTTGCTTGTGGCACTCACTGCTCCGTGTTCTCCCTGGGCTGGCTCTCTGGTGTCACCGTCTGAAGGCTATAAAAAGCAGCCACCCTGGTGTGTAGAGATTTGCTATGGAAATTGCCTAATTCTAGAACCAGGGGAAAGCTCCACACTTCCCAGCTCGTTTTATAGTTCGCTAATCATTACCTCCTGCATAGGATACCATTTATTTTCCCCCGAGGACCTTTCTTTTTTATTTCTCGCTAAGGACTGGATTCGGCCGTTTTTCCCCACGCTGAGTAAATCCCTTATTCTACAAAAGAGCTCTGCAGAGCTCAGGGGGACCATTTGCAAGGTTAGTGGGAGGAAGACTGCAAGAATAGGGCCTTAACCGGCCCATATTGCGACGCTCAGCTTCTTTAATTAACTGCACCACTTGTTGCACATCACTTGGAAGTTATTTTTTAAAGGAAAAATTGAATTGAGTTATTAAGAACTGGCCTGTTGCTGAAATTTGCTGGTAAATTACACGACTTTCTGAGCTGTCACTCAATATTACATATGTCATAGGATGTCATTGCCTGCCTGTCTATTATTCATAGGGAATGGGAAAATACCAGGCCCAATGTGGAAGGCGGAGGACATTTTGAACATTCTTTGTAAACTAATCCCAAATTGCTTGGATCGCTTTGAAGTTTCTCTCCAGTGACGTTTTATAGCTCTCAATAATGTGTAGTTAATTCTGTCCCGAAAGGGCCCGGCGTTTCTTTAATTGAGCTTGCTTCGGATTTGTGACAGCAAAGAACCACCAGATTTTATCGGTTAAAGATTGCATTTCCTTTAATAATAAGCAAGCATTTAAAATCGGGACAACTGCTTCACCACATATTAGAGCGATCTTTAAGATCAAAGCTCTCCCTGCTCCGTTTAAACCGTGGCAGCTCTTCTGCGGGTCACAGCAAATCCCGAACGCCTGGTTCGGAATACCCTCGAGCAAGAAAAAGGGGCATACTCCATGTGGGATCGGTGGCCCTAAAGTCTCCTGGCACTCACCTCTGAGCCGAGCACTAGGGCAGGGTATTTCTCCCCTGTCATTGCTAGACCCACAACAAAGAAGGGGAAAATATAGGAAAAAAACAGTAACTCACGATTCTCTTCCCCTCTAAAAAACCCACCACGGACAAAAACTCTTTAGGAACTTGGTAAGGTAGAAATCGGCAAGTAGCTGGAGCGAGGGATGGCCAGCTTCAGTCCTTCAAACAGAAAGCTGCCTTATCGTTTCTTTGGCAATTTAGACCTACAAAATATGCACACTCGCGGATGAATTAATTTGAAAACCCTGTCTGGAAATGCTCTCTCTTTTGCAGTTTGATACATTGTTAAAATGCCAGCTGAGCATAAGAACAATGCAGAGTGAAAACGTACCTAGAATCCCGCCCAGTGCCTTTCTTTTCCTTCCTTTCTCTCTTTCTTCCAACGTTGCTCAACATTAAGAGTTGATGTTTACGTTGAATATTATTACCATGGGTCTAGCTGTATGGTGAATTCACTCAGGAAAAAGGAAAGCCTGATGAAAAATTATAATAAGCAACCTTAACATGAGATATGCCGAACCCTGTAAACAGCAAAATTGATTTTTTTCGAATAGAGGAGAAAACAGAAATGCTATCATTCATAAATAATTGCCTCTGTTCCTAATAGCTCTAATTTTCACTGTCCATTTGATGTGCTGCAGGTTTAATATAGAGCACTTACTAATCCAATTAAAAGTGCACCTGGCCTGGAAGAGCTCTGTAATTAGCAGGAGCATTTTTAGCTATTTCCACTGGAAAACCGTGAAATCCTCTCTGCTGGCCTATAAGACTCTAATACGGGAGAGCAGGCATTCATGCCTAATCATTTTGCCTGGAATTTGAACAGTTCCTGTGCGGGGGTCTGTTCCACCTCTGTGAAATTCATACCGAGCAACCCCAGCTTGCAGCACTTATTAGCTCAAAACTCCCAGGGCACGATCGGGCCCGCCCTGTGCTAGTGGTGGAGAAAAATGCTTTTCACTCTCCCTCTCTCGATCAATTCCTGTCCCATCCACGCCCCGTAGGGATGTGCGTGTTGTCTTGAATGGGAGTAGAATAGATCCTGGTGTCTGGAAACAGTGGGGAGGGGGACGACCCTGTTCTCCCCAACCCTATAGGAAAGTTTGTTTGGGAGTTTAGGAACAGCAGGATCTGGCCCTTAACCAGTACACAGTACTCCTTCCCCCTTCCTCCCCTCTCAGCCAGGGGAGGTCGATCAGAGGAGAAGGTGAAGGTCTAAGCAGAACAGCAGCAGTTCCGCGGTGTCATTTTGGACACGTTATTATTTCTGAATGGCGTACGCCACCGGGGAGTCCGTGTGGCTGGAGAGAGGCGAATACCTTGAGCTGTTTTTATTGCCTGCACTGCCCATGAATGGAGCACCTTGTTATCCCTCCTTCGTAACAGTCCGGTTTGCGGGGCAATTGGGACCCTCACCCCCGCCCTCGCCCCCACCCCACGCCGCCAGGCTATGAAAGGAGCTCCTGGTTGCAAGAAAGACAAGTATGTCCACCGATTTGCCATGCCTGATGGGGGAAGCTTGGGTCCATGCTGTCCCCACATCTACGCCTCTCGTGGACAAAAAGCGGCGGAGTTCAGCTTTCTCCTGTCCCAGAAAATCAAGCTGTTTCTTGGCCAACACTGCTAGGACTGAGACTGCAGAGCTCCGAGCTGCCGACGGGCTCCGGGCAGTGCTGCTCAGCAAAGATCACTTCTTCAAGCTGAAGGCCCACAGGGCAATAGCTCTGCACTTAGAAAATCCTGCTCCAACCAACCTCTGCTTTATGTAACTGGTGAGACACTCGGGTTCATTCTCACGTGAAGGGGGCCTGCCACCGCAGAGGGAAGGGGCCGGGATGCAAAGGCCCGACCACCGAGGCTGTTGCAGCGACTGGTTCCCCGGGTAGAAAAGGCTCCGCAGTGCGGGGCGCAGGCAGGAAGACGAGCAGAAAGGTGTCTCTTGTGGTTCTTCTCCAGGCCCGGTTTCGGTTGCCAGGAAAGTTGGCAGCTCCACAGCAAGCAAGAAAAGGCAGATTGTGCTATAGACCGGGGAGGTCGGTCTATTAATCGGTAAAGAGAACAGCGAGCAATTGGTTAGCGGTGTGTCTGCTCAGGTGCCACCTTAGTCAGCCCTGTTTGCGTGCCCTACACTCGGCCCCGGAGGGGCCAGGAGCTCAGCTCGTGTACCCTCACAAAGGGTGTGTTTGGCTTGTATCAGGGTAATGGAAGTAACACTTCTGGGGGCTGCTCCTAATAGCTTTAATGGCAACACTTCCCTTGGCTCCAATGGGGAAACAAGCGAGCTCCTGATCGTGGTTTTTTCTGAAGCATTGGCTTTCAACAAATGAGAACTGGTACAGGATGGCAGCGATTCTGTCCAGCCCCTTGAAGCAACTGCAAAAGTGGTGTCAGAAGCCCCCCGGAGTACACAGGCACAAAAGCACGCGCGCGCGCGCACACGGACACACAAAGTCAGAATAGGAGCAAATAAGAAATACATGATTTGAGTAAAAAGGAGGAGGAGGCCAGACTCGATGATCTCACGAGGTCCCTTCCAGCCCCTGATGTCTATGAAATCTATGAAATCTTTGGAAAAAATGCAATTCACAGTAAAATGTAAGACTCATCATTAAGATAATAAGATATAAGACCCACCCTCCGACTTCAGCTACTTCAGCTAGTATCAGTAAATTACCACTTATACCTAAAACGGCGAGTAGCATATTGGATCGTATACATGTGTATATATGATCACTGTATAATAGATGTATCTATATCACGCTGAAGTTACAGCTTCAGCTATCAGAATTCTTGATCTGTGCTCATCAGCCACGTAGAAACTATTTCTGAGAGCACGTTCAGGTTTCATTTCCCTGGAGTTTACAATTGTTGGTGAGTTCAATTTAATATCTATGATATGCAATATTTTAATCTTTTGTAATTGGATAGTTTAGTCCATATGCAAGTACTTCTAGATGAAGATTTTTTTCAAGCCTGTTTTGACTTAATAATAGCTAAAATAATGTATTTCCTTCAGATTCATTTTGCGGAATCTAAAATGAAATAACATGGTCTGAATTAAACTGTTACAAACGTTCTAGGGAATCTCATCATTCCAGAATTTTAAAATATTTATACTAGTGTGTGCCTTAAAAATCTGATCACATATGAGTGCTACAGTAAATGGAAGATATTGATAGTGAGGGAGAAAAAAACACCCAGAAGTTTCGCAAATCCATATACAGTCTTCTCTTCAGTGCTTCAAACAGCAATAAGACATTTAAATATGATCGGAGCAAAAATACCCAACTAGATTCCCTGCCGTGCAAACTTTCCACATTATTTTCTCTCTTTAAAAATCTGTCCTCCAATCGGCTCTGTCCCCAAGTGCCACATACGACTCCAGTGCCCACAGGGGACAAGTAATTTTTACAGGATGCATTTGAAAAGCGATCTAAATTATTTTATTTTCTCACTGGTGCGCAGGGACTGGGAAAGCAAAATCAATGGCAAAAATCTAGGAGGCAGAATAACCAGGCTGATGGCACCCGTGTTGGCTTCAGTTTAAGTTACTGTATAGTTTTAAATTATTAGAGCATCACCCAGCCGTCTTTCAGCAAACCTTCCCCACCAAGTTCCAGCTTTTGGCTGAGCAAAACTCTTTTCTGCACGGCTGTTCAGTTTTCCCTCAGTAAACTTTGAGCCATGTGGCTCCTTGTTTATTTTCCCGTGCAGGCTGATTGGCCTTATAATTTTATAATTTAAAAAAACCAAAACCCTAACATTAATTCCCCAGGAGGATAGAGTCAGCGATAGAAAAAAATCCCCAGATTGTAAAGAGAACGGGAGGACTTTAAGCCTAGAACTCATTGTTTCCTTTATTTCAAAGTGGGGGGAAACCTGAACGATTCTCATCCTTTTGATTGATTAAGGTCTTGAATAACTTGAGGCTCGAGAGTGACAGTTACTGAATAGACTATTGCAAATAAAGAGCACTGTGGAAAGCTGGGCTGGCACTTCAGAGAGTAAAGGAGGCGAGTTTGCTGGCACTTACCAAGTTATAAATAAAAGGACATGCACAATAGTACCTTCTTTAAGGACAGACAGCCTTTACAACACTCCTGGCGTCATATCCTGCTGTGGTCACTTCAGCTCCTAGTCAGACTTTACTTCTTTTATTTTTCCAGCAGTTTAGTTTGACTACTACAATAAATTCCTGGGAACAAATGCTTGTTAGCAAGACTTACTTTAACATACACACAAATATATATAATACAGGGTTACATCTTGCCGTCCATTTTCAAAGCAGAAATCCCTACTGAGATCTATGGAGATTCTCTCTAAAAGAAAAAAGAAAAAAGTGATGGTACCAGTTGGTCTGTAGATTTTATTCTCTGTTACTACAGATTTCAGTGGACGAAATGTAAAGAATGGAAAAATAAAAAAAATATTCAATTCAAACTGCCCCTTCCCCGCCCCCCCCCCCCCAGAAGAAAACGAGACAAAGACCGTTATCAATACAAACAGAACTTCCCCTTGAATTTCTCGCAGGCTGTTTGACCAGTACAACATACAGCTGCACATGAACCAACCCCCCCCCCCCCCCCGGAAAGAAAAGGTGACCAGAGAGACTGACTTCAAGACATGCAAGTGTCTGGCTGCTTCCTTATTGTAATCTCCTTCAAGTGGCATGGTGCCAAGACAGTTGTAAAAGGAATGAGCAGTTTCTCCACTGAAGGCTGCTTTCTCCCCTGCTTCTGCATTTTCTCCTGTCCAGCCATTCTATGAAAGGACACTTTATCAAGGGAAGAGGCGATGCCTGGGTCACACTCCTAGATTGAGGCCTCGATTGTAATGATGAGAAGAGAAAGTTGCAGATTTCACCCAATCAGCTCCTGTCTTCTCCAGCCGGGACAGTCTCTCCGCTGGCCAATCGCAGCTCAGAGATCCTGATGAAGCTTTGGGTGAAAGAACTAATAAATACTCCAGAGCAGAGTTCCTTTCACTCCGTATCAACAACAGGAAGAAATCATTCCTGCCACCCCACCCACCCTCCCCGCTCCGGAGCGAAGTGCGCTCATCCGCACGCAGTGGCCGGCAGCCCGAGCGCTTCTCACGCAGCGACCGGCGTGCGAGTTCCCCTCCTTGCACTAAACTTTGCTTCTCTTTCTTTCTCCATTTTCTCTCTCTCTTTCCCCCCCTTGCTTTGGGATATCACGTTTTATTGGCAAAAGGAAAGCACGTAGCTCCCATCTTCCCTTTCCTTCCCCCCACTCCCCTCCCCTCAGGACTTTTCCTATTCGGTGGGAATCTTATTGCCAGAGCCGATCTCGCGTCTGCCAGCCTTCACCTGGATATAATATTCAAGCAAAGCTGTTTCCAACATGACAACTCTGGCTGGAGCTGTCCCAAGAATGATGCGGCCGGCTCCCGGTCAGAACTACCCTCGCAGTGGATTCCCACTAGAAGGTAAGGCGGCTCCGGAGGTGCAGGAGGAACGTGTGTGTGTGTGTGTGTGTAAGTGCGAATCTAGGGGTGACAGGATCTCTGTGCTGCCGAGAAGGTCCTTTCCGTCCAGGCTCTGTAGATTTTGCTTCGATTAAAAACAAACGCTAGAACCACCCAAGATCAGGGCAAGGGGGAGAAAGTCCCGTCCCCCCCATGATATGCAATAAAGAAGCCCCGGGTGAACAAAGGGGCACCCTTCCACCCTCCCCACTTTCTCCCCACACGTGACACGCATTGTTTTTATTAACATCCTTCCCATGAGCCAAGCAGAAAAAAACGCCGCAAAATTCAATCTGCGAAGCCAAGTGCGGGCAAGAGCCTGTTGCTTGTCCGGGGATTTGTCCTCATAACCTTGGGGCCTCAGTCCCCAGACAACCCCCCGTCCCCACCCCCCACCGGAGAGCAGGGCAAGCCGGCTTGGCTAAGGACCTGCACCCACGCCAGGCCTGCACCCTCCTCGCACCCTCCGCAGAGCTGGAGGGAGAAGGCCTTGGAAAAGTATGGAAACAGGCCTTAAAAAAGCCGTGTTCTTTCTCCCGGGTGGAGAGATCAGACTCGTACCCCTTCCCCCAGGAAGGCAAAGACCAAGATTTCCCGGGCACTTTGCTGGGAAAGAGCAAAGAGGAGCGAGAAGCGAAGAGAGGCAGGCGGAAGGACGGGCTGGAAGTTTGCAAAGGCATCACACGCCGCCCAGCGCACTGGGGCAGTCCCAACCCCGAGGCTGCTGGGTGGCAGGGGCCGGCGCCTCTGCAGAGCCCGGTCTGACTACCACCCCGGCGGTGCCAGCCCCTCGGGGACCCTGCCGCGGGCACTGCTGGCAAGTGCAACAGGTGAAAACTGCAGGGCGCTTCCCCTGCTCTCACACGTGCCGCGGCGTGGGGAATAAGCGGCGGCAGCGGCGCCCTCCCGAAATTGGTTTCGGAGTGAGGCGGTCTGGGCTCACCCGGAGCCGCACTGTCCCGGCGCGTGTGTCCGTGTCGGAGCGCGTGTGGAGGGGGGTGGACGGAGCTCGACTTGGCCCCACTCACAGCACCTAACTCCCTCTCCCCCTTCCTCTTCCAGTGTCCACTCCGCTAGGCCAGGGCAGAGTCAACCAGCTCGGGGGAGTTTTTATCAATGGCAGGCCTCTCCCCAACCACATCCGACACAAGATAGTGGAGATGGCCCATCATGGGATAAGGCCCTGTGTCATCTCTCGCCAGCTGCGTGTATCCCACGGCTGCGTGTCCAAAATCCTCTGCAGGTACCAGGAGACGGGCTCCATCCGGCCGGGGGCCATCGGGGGCAGCAAGCCCAAGGTGAGGAGATGAGCAGCCCAGCACCTGCGGGGGGCAGGGTGCAAGGGGCCGCTCCACTGACCGACCTCGCTGGGAGGCGAGGGCGCAGCCCCTGGCAGGATGGGGCCGTGGGAGGCAGGAGCTGGAGTCGGGGTAGATGTGGCTTCGGATCTGCCAAGTCCGACTCGTGTTGGCAGGCTTTGTACCAGGGCCGCATGAGCTCGGGGTAATGGAGAGGGCTGCCCGGGTAAGGGCACGGGCAGACACTGATGGGGAAGCGCAGGCTCTGGGCATCCAGCAAGCTTCTCCCTGGACGGGGTGAGAATTGCTCTCACCACGGCCCGGGAACTCTCCCGGCCCCTGAAACACGCCGGCTTTGATTTCATTTATTTTTTAAATCATTTATGGAGCAAAACGCTTCTGGCCTGAGCCAACCACCTACATGGAGCCTCCCCGCCTGGGCCGCGTCTGCGGCGCTCCAGGGCCTGGCACTTCCCAGGAAGGAGCCGATCAAGGGCTCAGGGGAAGTCAAAGGGCCTGTCCATTGGGTCAGGGTGAGACTGGAAAGGATCAGGTCCTTTATTCCGAAGTGTTGCTTGGGTAGATCTTTAGTAACAGCCTGCCCACCTCTATTTCTCTCTGTTTCTCTGGGTCTATCTAACTTGTCTTCTGAAAAGCTTCTCGCATTTATACACACATACCAAGGAAGAGGTCGACCCACTGTTCACAGATCAGTGCAGATCCCTGCAGAAAGCCCAGCCCGTTTGCATGACTCCGGATCGCGTCCCTTTCCCCTAAGCAACTCAGAATTTCTGTTGCATTTCTTAGGGACTTTTCCCATCTGCTGCTTCTTGGAGTTCGTAAAGTTTCTGCACGAAGTGTTAGCAGAGCCCCTGTAGTTTGACGGGCATGTCGTGTGCTGAATTGTTCCCAGTACGCACTGTTTGATTCAGCTCGAGTCGGGCAGCTAGGAAAGATCTCGGGGCGTGCGTTTGTCCGGCTCTGTTGCCGCTCTGCAGGCAGATCCGCACAGTCCTGCTCTGTGCCTGTCGCTGCTGATTTCCATGGCCTTAGCTCCGGGGGGCTCCGGCTCTGCCCCTCGCGACTGCTGCCTTCGCAGCGCTGCTGGGTCATCTCTTGGCTGGTGCCCTGCCCGCAGCCTGTGATTCCTCCAGGACGTTTTCAGGACTCGGGGCTCGATTCTCGCATCGCATCCGCTTCCTTGGCCTCCCCGATTGCTCCCTGGGTACCGGGCCCCCTGTGGTCCTGCCCTCTTGTCCTTTGATCTCGGCGGCCCCGAGTCCGTTTTAAAAGCAGACAACCTAGATAATTCCGGGGGGTGGGTCTCTGCGGCTCCCGCAGCAGCTGGGGAAATCCGGAGCGACTCCGTTCAGGTGCGAGGAGTTACTCCGGATTTCGGCGGCTGGACCCAGGCCTGTCCGACTCCCCTGCAAACTCGGTGCCCGCCTGCTTTGTCTCTATTAAAGCAGGTGACGACGCCGGACGTAGAGAAGAAAATCGAGGAGTACAAGCGGGAGAACGCGGGCATGTTCAGCTGGGAGATCCGGGACAAGCTGCTCAAGGATGGGGTCTGCGATCGCAACACGGTTCCCTCAGGTACCGGGCTCCAGCCCCACTGCCCCGTGCGGGGCTATTGATCGAAGCGACGCGGGGGGGCACCGCTTTCCCTGAGCTCGCCGCCCCGCTTCCCTCCCTCTGCTGGGGTGAGACCCGGGGTTAGCAGATACTGCGGGATCAGCCTGGCATCCGCTGGGAAGGGAAGGAGTTTAACCTGAGCTCCTAAGCAGGGACAGCAGGGGCCCTGCTCCTTTGCCAAGAGCTGCGGCAGGACCGAGGACCCCTGTGCTGTGCTGGGCCGGTTTGTTTTTAATTAACTTTAGCAGTAAAAACAAAAAGCAGCTGCATCTCTGCCCCCCTCCCCTTTGGGCGCCGGGGATGAGGACGTGGGCACCGCACTGCGCGGGGGTGCTGCTCCTCCTCGGCCCGGGCCCCGGCGCTCCCCGGGCTGGCGGCGGGGCGGGAAGGAGCCCCGTGCGGGGAGGCGGGGGGATCCCAGCTGCCTCCCCAGCCCTGACAGCTCTGCGGTTCCCTCCTTGAAGTGAGCTCCATCAGCCGCATTTTGCGAAGCAAGTTTGGGAAAGGAGAGGAGGAGGAGGCGGAACTGGAGAGGAAGGAGGTGGAGGAGAGCGAGAAGAAGGCCAAGCACAGCATCGACGGCATCCTGAGCGAGCGAGGTACCGCCGCCCCCCGCAGGCGCGGCCGGGGCCGGGGCCGGGGCCGGGGCCGGGCTGGGGCGCGCAGGTGGCTCGGCGGGAGGAGCAGGCGCCCGGGACGGGACCTCTAGGGCACCGCGCCCGGGCGTCTCCCAGCGGGCATTGCCACTGCTGCCAAGCCCAGAGCGCTGCAGGCAGCTGAGCTGAGGGATCCCGAGCAGCGACCCTGCCGGGGGATCCACCGTGAGCAGTAGCGCGTTGGTGCCCCCTCTTTCGGCGCGCAGCCGCCGAGAGAGCTGTAAGGGAGCAAGGAGCAGCTCAGACAGCTGGATTCCCACCCCCCGCCCCGAGACCCGGCCTGCGTCCTCAGCAGGCTTCTGAGTCCCCCAACCTTGCTGTAGGAGCCTGTGAGCCTTGGCTACCAGCACGCCCAGGGTTTTGCTAGTGACTCTGTCTGGTTGTCTCGGGCATGGAGGGGATGGGGGACAGGGACAGGATCTATTTTATCACTCAGGCTGAGTTTGGAGGCAGGTGTGAATGCAAAGGTAAGAGGAAAGAGTATCCTGCATGTGCACTGATCCCACCATGTGCTTAAACCAGAGAGCTGCGGGAGGCTGTCAGCATTTAAACTGAAAAGATTTAAAAAAAGGGATGGAGTCTCTCTCCGTGGGGGGGCCGAATCCTGTCATCCTGACTCCAGGGAGAGTCTGCCTGAATAAACATCAGAGGGGCAGCCCCTGGGGTGATAAAAGCAACAGCCTGTACACTGTCCAAGTGGATCTCAGAATTTCCTTCCCTTACCGTTTTGCATAGTGCTGCCATTTTCTGTGATTTTAGAAAGCTCTTATTGTATCTGCTAGGACTGTTTCAGTGCTACATTTCTAACAGGCACTCAGAGGAGACAGAAACAGCTAGGGGGAGCTGAGGCTGGGGAAGAGGAACCTTAAATAAATAAATAAATAAAACTCAACCAAACAAGAAGTCTAAAAACAAATGGCAATTTTGGCTTGAGAAAAATACAACCGTGGTTTCATGGCCTAAGATTAGCATTCGTTGTAATTTCATTCACTTTTACTACTGCCCAGTGGAAAGCCTGTGTTGCTGGCTGGGAAATAAATTAAATGAAATATGCAACCTAAGCCAGAGAAAAGGGATGGCCACAGCTCCTTGCAGGTTTTCCAGGCCTGAGTTTGGTGGAGAGATAGACAGGCTATTGCCAGTGCTGTGGTACTTGTTGCTAGAAGTTCCTAGCCCTCCTCCTCCAGAGCTTGCCCTGCACATGCAGAGACGCTGAAGAAGAGGAGACAAAAGTACCAAATGAGCTGGTCAAACATTTGTACAACTTTTCCAGCTTTTACAAAGAAGGCCTTCTATACACAATCTACACTTGGAGATGAACTTGGAAAACAAAGAGGGGAGAGTCCATTGAAACTCACACTTTAGCTTTGCACAGACAAAGCTTCAGCGAGCAGCAGCTTGATGTGAACAAAAGAAGGCAACCTTTTTATAATTCAAGGAGAAAAGAAGAGAAAACAGCCCCACAAAAGGCCGAGAAAAGACATTATGGGCTTGCAATGAGGGATGAATTATTCAATGAGCCCCAATAGCGATGCTCCAAGCAGTTTTATGGACTCTCCACCGTGGAAAAAGTGGCTATTTTCACCTACAAAATGTTTCTAGCATTTCTAGACGTCTAGAGATGCCGACTGCCATTCAAGAAGGACAACTGAAACCATTCTTTAAATCTATAGTATCCCCCTGTATTGTAAAAACAAAAACAAAACACAACCCCAAACTCAAGTTTCCAACTCAGTGTTATTAGGGCTTTCTGGGAAGCTACATCTTCAGTATGTGTGTGTATGTGTGCCTATAAAAATATACACACTGAAGAGAAAATGCTGCAAGTAGGCCAGAAGGAACTACTAATCTGACCTTCTTTATAAGAGAGGATACAGAATTTCACTCCGTAATTACTACAATTGAAGGAACTTGTATGTCGGAGAAGGGGATGGACTAGGGAAGCAATGGCTAAAATTAATGGCCAACCCTTAAAAAAAATCACTACTTTCTGGGGGATAGCTTGTATTTTTGAGTGCCCACTTTGAGACATTTTCAAATGTTCTGTTTTCAGAAAGTGTCAAGTCCGCACTTTTCAAAATCTTTAAAGTATCACAAGTTGAGCATCTAAAAATGGAGTATGCAAATCACTAGTTATTTTAAAACATCTTGCCCAGTATGTCCAGACTGTTTAATTGCTGAGTCACTGAGATTAAAAAGATACGATTGGAAACCTGGATAATATTTCTGATGTACTGAACAACAACTAAATGGATGGAAGTCACTATCAGACCAAAAAAGGACAAAAAATAAAAAATAAATTAAAAGAGAAAAAACAATCAAAATCTCCCAATCCTCAACTCCAACTTGAAAATACCCTTGGGAATCCTGTCTGCTGTTTAATGCTTGGATTCTAGTCCAAATGTTGACATAAGCTAAAATTTCAGTTATGCTAAGAAGCATTAATGTCATGAATCTTAAAGGAAACTCAGATTTTTCAGGAAAGGAAATATTCACTGAGAGCATTTTATCATCAATGTCAATATTCAATATTGGCAAAATAATTACTATTAGGTTTTTTTTATAGGCTGCCCTGGTTTTGTGCAGGGTAGATAAAAATCAACAATTTTTAAAAAATCTGATTATTTAATTTAAATTATATTTTTTATTTAAGCATATTTTTATTTTTTGTTAAGATGCTTTTATGAATAATAACATATACAGATAGGTTTAATTTAAGATATGTTAAAGCTCAAAATATCATGATGGAATAGGGATTATAACATCTAATTATATACTATTTGAGACAACATATTCATATAATCTTTTTAGAAAATGTATCAATAGGTCACAACAGGCCATGGACTATATTAGGGGCCCAATCTTATGGGATTCCCAGAGGCTCCTCTATAGATTAGTAAAGATTAAAGAAAACCACTCTACCCAATGGGACTCAGTGCTCAGTCTAGAAGATCCCATTAAGCATCTCTGTGATGCTTAGTTTCAGTTCCCAAACTGTGGATTTGTTTCTCCAGTGATCATAGTTCTTTGGGTAGATGTGATATCTTTTATTAGACCAACTAAATAGTTGGAAAATTGTTCTTTGCAAACTTTCCTGCACAAACGACTTCTTCAGGCATAGGGAGATTGTTGTCTACAGGGATAACATCCTTGTTATCAGCAGTATATGGAGATGAGAGGTAACAGATATGATTACCCACCCATCAGCCGTTTCTCTGCTTGTTTCTCTGCAAGTTTGTGTACACATAGTCAAGCCGTTACCTTTCTCTAAAAGTGCAAATTTCAAGAAGTTAAATGAATAAAGGATATCAAACAACAAGAATGTACTTTTTGTAGAAGACTGATTAAAGCAAAGCTTTCTGTCCAGTGATTTAAATCACGATTTTAATCACAATTTAACTTGATTTGATTTAAATCAAATCCACCCTGGTGCTGTGTTAATGTTGTATAACTCTTGAAAGATATTAATCCCTGAGCAACTTGAGATCCCATTGAAAAAAGTCACATTTTTCCCTCTTAGGTGGATGGCAAATTTCCAGTTGTTTAAATAGTACGAGATGGGGCACAAAAAATCACCGGGAATATCAGGCTTTCAAAAACTGTCTCTTAATAGTAATTTCTGGTGAGGTTTAGTAACAAGTGGATGCATCTACACAAGAGCTAAAAGCAGTACACTAATTCTACAGCACATTAGCACAGCATGGCAAAAGCTGTCCTAATGTGCTAATACACAGTAGTAGAATTAGTCTACTGTGCATTAGTGTCACCTAAAAAAAGTATGCCGGCGATACTGCACAGTAGTGCTAATTACGGCTCATTAAGTTAGTACCTGTTATTACATGTACTAAATGGTGCATAAATGCAGGTGTAGATGTGCCCAGTAACTCTTTACAATAACTCCTTCTCTTCTGTCTTGTTAACATTCTCTGCCTAATATTAATACCAACATAGCTGAAATGCCACAGCAAGAGAAAGAGGCTGCTCAAGAAGAACGAAATATAACAGAATATGACATATGAAAAACACTGTAGGATATATATTCAATTTCATATGTTTAGCCAGAAACAAAGTTCTGCTTTAACTGTCCTTGACATCAGAGAAGCTTGGATTTCATCCACAATCTGTATTTAAGGTTAAAAACATCAGGTCAAATGCTGTTGTTTTTATTCAAACAAGGTCTGATCTTTCTCCCATTTAAGTAGTTGTGAAAGCTCCCAGTTACTTCAGTGCAGTAGTTTAAAAGTATCCTTGTTTTGTGGGCTTGTAAGCATCGCTGTCTTGAATCTGATGACTTTGAGGAAGATGATTAGGATTTGGCCTGACCCAGGACTATGGATACAGACATGGTGTTGGGGTGGGTAGGTTTTATTGCAGTGAATTTAGGTGTGACGCTCAGAAGTTGTAAAACCACAAGTTTTTTATTCAGGTCACCCCGAAGAGTTGCAGATAAAACCGTTCTACTGCATCACATTATCACATAGGGTACAGCATATACTTTATAGAAAATTTCTCTTAGAAATCTTTTCAGAGAGGCTTTATATATGCTTCTGTCATTCATAGCCCTTGCTCTATAGAGCAAGGCTGCTTTAACCCTTTAAGTGCAGGCTCAGAAGGATAGAAAAAATATAAGGGATATACTTCAGAAACTTCTAAAACAACCTAAAAGAGGACTATACAAGCAAGTGATGCAACCTGCTGGAGAGTTAGACATTTTTCCTTTCTGAAAGGCATAACTCCTTCTATTAAATTATATCAAATATATCACTCATTACTGATCCTGGACTGAGTATTACCCATCTTGAATCTCAGACATGTATAATTTATGTTGGACACAATTCATTGGAAGGAAAGAAACAACATTTTTGTTTTGTTTTTAATGGCAGCAATTTAAAATTGCCTAGAAATTGGTGATGTTAGTAGACCCAGCAGCACTGGATTAGTGGGAAGAATTTAGATGAAGTGGCCAAAAGTGTGGGATAAATCAAGTATATCATGGCTTTGGAATTTATCATTGAGATGTAAATATATATCTGTAATATTATGATGGATTATATCTACATCTAGGTATATTTGTGCTTCTAGATGTATTAATATATTTTTAGAGTTTTCTGCATCTCTGAAAATACATATATACACATTAACATAAACACATTATAGTGTTCTAATAAATGCCTAACCCATAAATAAAGAGTACCAAAGAGAAACTTGTCTGTGCCTTTATATGGCACATCAGGGGATATTTTTAGAATAAATAATATATAAAAGGGAATTGCTCATAACTTTTGAAGCTATATATTGCATGATATGTTTTTTAATCTGGTAGCTTCTCCAGTTCATAAGATGGCTGTTGTTCTCCTAGGGAAAGTTGGTGCTTTTTAATGATCAAAATGATGGGTATATAGAGCTCCTTCTCAAGGCTGGATCAGGAGCAGGTCTGCACTGGTTGAGGGTACTGTGCTGCTGCTGCGCTGAGTGACACCGCCTGCTCACTGCTTAAATGGGACCCTCTGTTCCCCAACTCAGTGGAATTGGCCTCAGGCATGGTCACAATGGATTCCTCCCCAGTCATGCGCACTGTTCCAAAAGAGCCCTACTCATCCCAACCCTCTACTTTTGGCTTCACTGAGAGAGCAATTCAGGCTACAGCAGACTAAATTGCCTTCTTTATTTCCTTCTTACTTTCATCTTGGACCAAACCCTCCTCTCCCACTTCTTTTTTGGCCTGAGGCTCACATTAGTGCAGTTTCTGCAACCACCCCTATTTTTGTGGGGGGAGTTTAAAGAAAAGAAAGATCTTAACACAAAAGCCCCGCTCAGTAACTAGAAAGCTCAGGCTGCTGCTGCTTCTATAGCTGTGCGATGCTTTTCCTGTTTGTGAGTTTTGGGAAACATTTTTGCTTTGTACTGTAATGGAATTAGAGGACAGATGCTGACTGTAAATGGGACACGCGACTACCAGCCTCTAGCTTAAATATTTAGATGCAATGTTACAATTACTGACTTGATACATGGACTTTGAAGTGGTTGCACATGATCTAAAGGGTAGCACAGGCTAGATAGGCTATCTGATGTTTTGATTTTGAGTGGTAGACATCCTTCAATAGGTTATTTTTAGTATGTTAAATTAATACAATTAATTTATCAAAGAGGAGGATTTATATACAGCAGACAAGTAGCAATTTGAACATCTCAATTTATTATGGAGACAGTGTGGTTCAGTGGTTAGAACATGGGACCAGAAGGACGCTGGTGAGTTTCTATTTGTGGATCTGTGACCTGGGGCAGATCAGCTATTTGCTTCAGTTTTCCCTATCCAGAAAGCTCAGAAAGTAATCCTTATCCAGTTTTCTAAAATGTTTTCTGACCTACAGCTGAAAAGCACTCTACATATTTGCTCTAACTGTTCCCAGTAAAGAATCATTTACACAATTAAGAAGACTGTGACTGCTGGCAATTATTTTCTTGAATGTGGAATTTCCCAATAGTACAGTACTTTAAATATTTTATCACTGGCAGCTTGAACGATTAAACTTGAGTAATTAACTTTGAGTTGCTGTACTTAAACTGTTGAAGCTGACAAGAAAATACAGATTCTTTTCTTGATTAAAAATTAGTAAACACTGCTTTATTTAGCCCCTGGGAGATTATTTTTTAATAATATTATTTATTATTTGTATTTCAGCAGCATTAAGGAGCCCCCTCATGGTTTAAGATTCCATTGTGTGAGGCACTATAAAAATACAGAAGAAAAGTCTAATCAAATTGCAGTCTAATCAAATGATAGGGCCTTACCTGTAGAGACTATATTATTCTCTGTTCTGTCCTGTTCGGTCCCTTGCATAGGTTTTTTAAACACTGTTTACAGATGCTGATAATGGACCAACAACTACATTAAAGCTTGATCATGAAGGGTCCTGAGTATTTTCAGAAATGGGCTGAGTGTCCTCAGTTTGAGAGTTGATAGTGCTTCACACCTCCTAGGATCAGTCCCACAGATTACTTTCTTGAAGGTCAGATGAGCAGTAAACATTTTCAAAGAATGATAGATATCCCAGTCATCGCAGGCCAATAGTGGAACATAAATAATGATACTATATATAAACCTAAAACAGGAGAGAAAATTATCTCCTTTTGAAATGGTCCTTGAAATAAAAACAAGTATATAATCTCCCTTTTTTAAATTAATATTTTATTAATTCTGATTTTAATTTACTTCAACACCTTAAAAACTAACTACCTTTAAAAGGACCTGATCATAATCAGAGGGAAGTCCTTTTGATATAACTGCCAGCTTGTCAGGATAAGTGTGTTTAAAACAAGACATTTTTAAATTAGCAAATATTAGATAACAAATTTGTGTTTCAACTGATGCAGTAAAAATTATTATCCCAAGTCACCAAAAGAAACTATTAACATTTTCATCAGTGTTGATTCCACTATAAATATTAATTAATATTGGACTAGACTTACATAGTACACATATTGAAGTCAATGCATATATTTCCATTGCCTTCAGTGGGGCCAGGATTTTCCACATAAAATCTTAGGATATTGGATGTGAAATCCTGTGCTTCTGTGGGAAATGTGTAACGCTAAGGATTGGACTCTTTTTGAATCCAGCATATGTGAAATATTCAGGTTTAGGGCATCATAAGGATTTACAGAATTGGATCCTACGGTCATATGTGAGTAACTGAACTGCCCCATTCAAAGATTCTACTCGTGTGTAAAGTTATTCATGTGGCTTAGTGCTTGTTCTATTCTGTTAGCAGAAACTACAACTTTAAATTCAACTTCATAGAAAAAAATCTAAGTTGATGAAAATCTTAGATTGATTTAGCAATTGTAAATGATCATGTATGTTATATCTATTGAAATATATTATTTTTAATCTAATATTTGCAAGGAGAAGATTTATTTTTGTCTTAGGTTTACTTATCTATCAGAGCTGGCATAAGTGTTTGGAAGAGGGAAGCAAATAAAGTTGATTGTGATAAATTATCAACAGTCCCCAGGGCTACATAATAAAACTGCATTGGGAAATGAAGCAGAACTACAAAGTGCTCTCTGGTTAATTTAAGAAGAAATTGAGTGAAACACTAAGCAATAAATCAGACCAATCTAGTCCATGTGAATTTGTCCGTGTAAGTGTCACTTTAAATTCTAGGTAACAAACATGCATGAGCACTGAGAAAACAAAATAAATACAAGTTTTATATACTTCCAAGTTTCCTCCCAGAAGATAAGGAACTTTTGCTAAGAAAAGTGATGTACAGGAACATAACTCACCATGAGACTTTAGTGCAATGTGGTGCATAATTTTACTTAATTTGCCCTGAAGTACTGGTGCCCCATGCTGTTAAACTAATTCGGTTTCAATCACTGTTACAAGAGAAAAAGTGAAACAAAATGAAATTAAAAAAATCACTGTGGACTGTCATATGCTAGGAATATTTAGTTTGATGCAGTCTATGACAAACCATTTATTTATTTTGGTAAGTAGAGATTGAAGAGCTCGTAAGAATGTACATATATAACTAACAAGATAGCAAAAGGCAATTAAGTGGTCAGTTTAATGTCCTATCTCACAGGTTGCTCTGCAGTTGTTTTACAACTAGGAATTAAAATTTGAAAAGGAAGTTTTCAGTGTCTCTGGCCAAATATTGATTAAGTAGTTGTTTGCTGATACTACTGTCACACATAAAAAGGCCAGTAGCTCTGCCCCTTGTTGTTCTGTTCATCTTCTATTGTAACTGATTCTTAACCTCAGAGATCAAAGCAGGATCATTTCAATTTATCTGTCTTGGAAAATCCTTCTTTGCTTCTAAAACCTTATAGATTAATGACCAAACTGTCTTTCATGACATGTGAAATTGAATGGATTCCATATTTAACACTGTGTAGAGCATAGGCATTATATATTTTTTATAGACAATCTTGTCTATTTTCTGTTTATAGTTAAAAATATATTGTATGAGTTTATATTTTTATTGTAAAAGCAATATAATTTTAGAGTGCAAAGCAAAAAGATATTTAGTGATTGAGTTTTAGTGAGATTAGTTTCATTGCACATAATCTTTCTTTTAGATAAGTTTTAAAGGAAAACAAAAGAGGGAAAGGTCTTTTTTTATGTCAAACTATGTGTAGACAAATGAGAACCCGATCCTAAAAGAGATCGCAGTTTCTGCAGAAGGCAATGGGAGTTTATGAAATATATTGCTTTTCAGGATTGGGCCCTTAATGTTAAAACGGTGAGTTAATTTACGTACTGTTTTCAGTGAGAACGCATGTACTGTCCCTTCCCAAATCTATGCTGAAAAGTAAGCAGGATGTAGTCTTTGAGGATAAATGATTCTTAGTTGTATAACATATAGCTGTATTTATAATGAGAATAGTAAAATACATGCTGTCACATCCTTAACATAAAAAACACAATGTTGTATACAAGGTACAGTCTAGATGTGTTTTATTGGTTTAAAATTATGCTATAGAGTTTCAACTAAATTGCAGATTTTGAGATTCTTTAGATAAAAAGGTGGTGAGCATGGGCAAGCTAATCCCTTACCTTATTTTTATTGAAGTTATGTTGGTCATAACCTGTAGGTATTTGGGTGTGTTATTCACAGCTTCTCCACCATGGAAACATCATATTCAGTCAGTTAAACATAAGGCAGCGCAATCGGCGGTGGCTATAAAGAAATTTAATGAAACCACAGCGGGATGATCAGTCTAAGCTCCTATATTTGCATATAAAGCCAAAGTTACCTCTCAGATCTTATATGTTGCTGAAGTATGGGGTTATGCTGCTAGTAATGATATAGACATACCTCAGAACAGGTTTCTTAGGGCTCTTCTGGCTCTTCCTCCCTCAACTCCTGCATCTTTTTTTAGATTAGAGACAGGAATGGATTATATTTTAACTAATATTATTATAATGGTGGGATTTTGGTTTAAAATCCTGCCCCTTTTACCATGTCATCTGGTTAAATTATGCTACACAGAAGATATTAATAATTCCCCTCCTCTTCAATCACCCTGGTTAGCTTTTCTGTCCTATACTTTTGCACTTTCTGGGATGGGATACTATCTCAAAGATAATGAAAGATTTTTTTCCCCCATAGAAAAGGTTCAGGTTTTGCAGAGGATACGAGATATTGCCAGACAGAATGATTTTGCAGTGCCTAGGACTACTCGTATTGCCCCTTTATATACCCTTTGGAAATTAGATTGTGGGGGAGAAAGGTATTTACAGCTGGATCTCAATAATAAATGGCAATCCTCTTCGACTAGACTCAGGAACAAACAGATGTCCACAGCTGTTCTGGCTGGACATAGATTTTCCATTCCAAGGACTAAAAGATGTTGCCCAGTCTGTCTAGGATTTTTCGAAGATACTATCCACTATGTTTTAGAATGTTCTTTATATCATGACGTAAGAAGAACCTATTTATTACCTTTCTTGAAGAAACTGATACATTTTTCAAATAGAGAGAAATTAATCTAGCTTTTACAGCGACAGATCCAAATTTAATAAACCGCCTTGCAATTTTTGTTTATAAGGCAGAGGCGATTAGAGTTAAATATCCTTTATTACTGATATGAGTGATACATTTTAACATTAGATTTAATTTTATTGTCTTAATTGTGGATCTACGTACAACAATATTACAGATTAATGTCTTGATTTACTATGATATTTATATTAATAATGTTTTTATGTTGGTGGGCTCTATTTTAGTATAATATTTGTAGTTTGGTTACTTTGTTTGAATTTATTTATATTATGGTCATATCTGTGTTATGTTGTTTTTGGGAGCATGGCATTTAGCCAGAATCCTTAATAAATTGGATTGAATTGAAACGAATTAAGGTTATGTAGGAGGAACTCAAGTGCTATAGTTAAGAGATATAGTATAACATTTTTAGATTTTTATTCACAGTATTACAAATATTTTTTTTTCTTATTTGCATACCTCTTGAGCTCTTTATGAACAGTTTGCAAACAACTGTTTTCTGCTGAAGACATTTTGCTTCAGTTTTATGGCTAATGTTAGTCAAAATATGGTCTTAAATTTCTTAAAAAGTCAGTATGCCTAAATTGTTCATTTTAGTGGATTGCTGCATGATAAAAACAGTGACAAATTCTACCTTTTGTTTTTGTTTCATGAATTTTTATCTGAGAGTGAAATTTCTGCTAAACATGACCAATGTTTATTACCATTCATGAGTCCATATATGGATCTTCTCTTAAGGGTTTTTGTCACTGGGATGTTCAGATCCAAAAATGGCTATGTAGAATTTCTTTATCAGATATGTTGTCCCATAGACCACTGTGATTTGCATTGCGTGAGAAATAAGCCATCTTTAGCTGACATTTCAGTTCCAAGCAACTTATTCAACATCAATCAAATTCCACTCACCATACTCATGTGAGTAGGATTGCTCATGCCAACTGAAGCAGGACCTGGCCCTATGAGCCTAACCCAGAAAAACAACAACTGTTTCAGTTTTTCTAGCTGATTAGTAAATGACTTATTCTGCTTTATTAAAATGACCCTACACAATTAGATATGTAACTATGTAACACCAAATTCTAAATGTAACCAAATTAAACAAAACAGTTCTTCTTTCTCCTATCAGTATTACCACTATCCTCATCTTAAATACCCACATTGAGAAAAAAAGTTGGGATAAAATAAGAAGAATTTGCATGATATTCTTCAGACTCAGACTCTATTAGACTAAAGGAAGTGAAAAGTGATTCCATCACAGAAGGCCCTTTTGCTGAAAATGCCTTTCCAATAATTCCACCCTCTTCAAGGCTGCTTGAGCTTGTAGAACATAGTTGTTAAAAACAATCAAGTAGCAATAGCGTACTGATGGTTCTTAATAAAATACTTACCAACTGAGTTGAATGAAAAAATATACTCATAAATTGACTATAATTTGTGCTTTTACTGATAAGTGGAAAACAAATTAAGCTGTGAGTTTCATCAAAGAAGGTTTTTCGCAGAAAAGAGAAGAGGCAAAATGTTCTCTGAACAAATGGCAAATATTTAGCTAAAGTAAATATGTGAAAAATTGTGGCTTGCTATTTTCGCACTTTCACTAAGAAACTAAGTGTTCATATCTCCTACATCAAATTTGTGAATTCTTGTGAACATTTGCAAATACCTCAGGGAACAGTTATGATCTCATTTACCCTAGTATAAATCAGAAGTAACTTCAGGAAAATCAGTGGAGTGATGATGGAGTAAATTAAACCCTCCAGCCTCTCCCTGTATGACTCCATAGTTTTGAATGACTGCTAACCTATTTGGGGCCTAATCCTGCAAACTTAATTCATTCAATTATTACTTATTAAAATAGTCTTACTGAATTAGTAGGACTACTTGGTTGATTAGGAATTATTTACATGAGTAGACATGGTTCTTTGGGTAAATGTGATATCTTTTGGAAAAAATTGTTCTTTGCAAACATTCAGGCACAAATATCCCCAGGCATAGGGAGAGTCTTACATAAGTAAGAATTTGCAAGAATTACTGAGTAGAGGGCTACTTTTTAAATATTCCATTAGAGGGTGCGCATTGTCTAACCAGTTATTCCACATGCTATAATGGGTCACAGATTTTTTTTCAAGCTCTTCTTATTTTCTACTGCCTTGCTTGCCTGCTACTATCTACTGAATAATAGTGAAAACCAAATTGCAGAGGGTATGATAAACCCTCAAGACTCTCATGTCCTATATGAACTGGCTGTATATGGCAGCCATTTTATTTCTTTTCTTTACTTCACTCTGTATACGTGTTACGATTCTGCAGGCCAAACGGTGCCCCTGTTTACCCGTACACAACCTCATGGTCTTCAGTGGGGTTCAGTGAATGTAACTGGGAATCAAATTTAGCCCTGCAACAAGAATTTAACATTTCTCTTGAGTTTGAGGGAAGTAGGATGGTAGCCAACTCATGTTCATATAAATGTGTTAGTTTTGCAACGTTAACAAATTAAACATAGTAAATATTTTAGTTAATAAAGCAAGCAGGTGTGACTAATTGCATGTAGGGAACAGATCTGGTTAATAAAAAGTGCTACATGTACAGTCACTTTTTAGAAAAGAATTGTGCTTTTGAAAGCCTCTATGCAGGGTTTGATTCTGTCAAAAAGTCTTTGCAGCTGGTAACCCCTGGAAGTTCCTGAATCGGTGTAATATGTCAATGTCTGTAACATCCGGGTAGCCCACAGTCCTGGGCTATCCAGGGGCAGAAGTCAGTCATGATTCTGAGGAGAGGAGTGCTCTTTCTTGATGAGTGATGTTTCCGCCCCCCTGCCCCCTTCCTAAACAGCAAAACAATTTTAATTTTGGAAAAGAAGTCAGAGAACATCTCTAAGATGTTCAAGGAGTTTCCTAAATGGTGGATTTTTCTCCAGCAGTCTAAGAGGTAGGTAGCCAAGGAAAAACATTTAAAAAGACATTGGGTGGAGTAGTTGCACTCTTTCCCTGAGGCAAGCTAGGAGGAGTTATTAGGCTATATCTACTGAAAAGAGAAATATTTGTTCCATCCACTGACAAGATATGGACAGGCAAAAGTCAGTGGATGGAACAAATATTTCTCCTAGCGTCACCACAAGAGTGACTTATCAACAACGTGAAAACAAACCATGACTTGACTCTATATATGTGTAATGGTTCTGCAGGCCAAGCAATGCCCCTGTTTACCCGTATGCAACCTTAGTCTTCAGTGGGGCTCAGTGAATGTCACTGGGAATTACATTTAGCCCTGCAACAAGAACTTAACATAACGTTCCTTGTGAGTTTGAGGGAAGTACAATGGTAGCCAACTCACTCTTCCATAAATGTGTTAAGTTTTGCAACCTTAATAAATTAAACAGAGTAAATTCTTTGGTTAATAAAGCAAGCAGGTGTGACTAACTGCACATAGGGGAACAGATCTGATTAATAAAAAGTGCTATATTTAGTCACCAACCATTGCTTCAAAGGAAGGAAACACCAAAAATTCATATAAACAAACTAGTAAAGATGAGAAGTAGGTTTCCAAAGTATATGCAAAAACGCTTTAGGTTTTAAACCAGTCTTCCTAATTGGAGAATGGACTGGTAATTGAGCTCACATATTTCCAACACAATGAAGAAAAGACACACTGAAAATGCCTCCTCCCCTCACAATCACACAAGTGTCTGTTTTTAGCCAGATCTCAACACCCCACAAACCAGCTGCCTGATCCTTAGCAAAACATTTTGTCTCTCCATACCTCTGTTTTCCTTCCTGTAAAGTGTTTTGGGACTGACAGATGAAAAGTTTATTATTATTTCAGCCAAACTTTACATTGAGATTAAACTAAAAGAAACTCCAAACCTTTCCATCTGGGATTAATGTGTGTTGCCTTTCTACATGGAATAACAGCCTGTGTCCTAAACTTTGCAGCTACCAATCTAATTTGGAATGTGGTGTTTCTGCAAAATCTTTTATGAAGGGGCAGATGATCATGAACATGATGATCAATACTGCACATGCAAATGGCAATAGCAGTAATAGGGCTAACAACGGCTGGTTAAGTGCAACAGGTGAGTGCTACTATTAAGGTGCCTCTGAATTATTATTTTTTTTACTCATACTTTAAACATATCTCCAGCTGGTAGATTTTGGCAACAGGCAAATACCATTAACATTAACAAAACTAACTAAAACGCTGGGTCACAGATGTAGCTGTAAGAACATGGTGATTCATAATGTATAATTTTGTCTTCTGCCCTATTTAAGGAATGCTCACAAAGGTGCTATAACTGTCAAATCTGTTTAAAAAATGTTGTGGAAAATATATGCAAATCATTCTTAGCCTGAAGTTTGTTTGTGAGCAAATGTTTGATGCCTGAAATTTGAGCTGTTGTATTTGGACCCACAGTATGTTTAAGTGCTCTGAATGGGTGTTACTGTTACTCTCATCAGTACAAATGTTAGATTCCTGACTATTCTGCTTAAACTTGCTCTTCTGTGTAAGGGGCTCTTTTGGTAGAATAGTCACAGAAAATTGAGGGAAAGGAGGCATAAACACAGTCAAAGTATATTAGTTTAAAAGTTAATTTATGTTCACACAACGTAAGTATTCAGTCAACCTTTAAAATATTGTCTGTTCAACAGCATATACATTTCTTTGTGAAACTATACAGATTCCATGTATTAACTAGAGATAACAATTAACTTCCTTTTTAATCTGTTGCATTTATTATATATTCTGCTCTTTTTCATTTTAAATATTCACATAGCTGTTTCAGTAGGCATTGAGTGGTTTGAATGCAGGTTTGGGAATTAGGAAAGCCCAGGATCTCAATGGGTCAAAAATATTTGTTTACTAATTCTGTTTGCTTCATTTTTGGGTGCTCAACCTGATTCCAGTGTTCACAGGGCCTGATTCTCAGAGAAACTGGGTATTTCTAGCTTTTGTTGGCTTTCAGAGGCATAGACTAAAAGGTTTTATTGCAGTGAATTATTTTTTAAACAAATACAGTTAGACCTCTTTTAAACAATGAATTAAATATTCTTTTAGCAACATTCTCAGATATCTGAACTTTCATGGGCCTGATTCAAAGTTTTATATTGAAGTTTTATAGAAAAGTTCCCTTTGTCCTTAATGGGCTTTGGATCAGGCCCTAGGGTTTCCTTCCCTGTTAAAAGACAAAATTGGAGGAAACTTGTGAATTTCAGCATTCTTGAGCATGGGAGTTGAATACTGATTAGAACTGGGTATAGAGCAAGCAGGGCTGTGCATACTTATTGCTTAACCTCATTGCCCTGGTACTGCATCTCAATCCTGACCTACCACACCACTGCTATTACAAGAAACTCTAGATTTTGCAAATAGTTAAAAATTGCTATATTTAGTGCATGTCTTTGCATAGAAACAGATATTTGCTGGGTGACAATTGAGACTTATTGGTATCTCTTACTGAAATGTTTCCCTTTTAAAACTAAAGTCGACAGAACACTGGAAAATGTGTAATAGGGAGAAATCTTGCATTTGCGAATAGATTGAATATTCTGTTGTGAACTTCTATAAGCCTGTAGCGTTCGTCTATAAAAAGAAACACAAAAACAATCAAGCATAGTAGATGGACTGTGGAAAGGCTGTTTCGTCTTTTTTTTAAGCAACTCAAGTTTTTTGGTTTAGAACTCATGCCCTCAAAAGAGGTGAGTTTAAAATTTAGGCTAGAAATCTTTTGTCTGGAGAATAATACACTTGGTGGAAGGAGCAGCATAATAGAACTCTTTTCTTCTAGTTCTGTATGGGCGAGCATCAGTCAGCCAAGGAAGAACTTCAAAGGCCCACAGTAGAAAGTAGCTAGGGTCTTTCTTAGCTGACAGGTTTTCTGGAGGTAAGACAGGAAGAGCTGTTTATGCCAGGCATTGGCATCTTTCTCCTTCAAAGACAAGAGGACTAGGCCGTGTTGAAATTAAGGTGCTTGCATTGTGGATTTCTCTGCCCATGATGAAGTTGGTAACCCCTTTAGAGGTTATAAAGCTATCTTGCTAACTGGCCTTTTATCACTATTACATAAGGATACTTCAGAAAAATTACTTTTTGTCTTGAGGATGCATAGGATGGTACCGAAGGGACAGTGGGTGCATCTACATATTAATTAATGCGCCTATGCATTAAGTTTAGTACCTCTAATATGAGGTACTAGATAAAGATGCAGTAGCTGTACTAATGCACAGTAGCAAAGGCAGATTTTTTTTTGTGATTTTTTTTGTGATGCTTAATAGGCAGTAGACATTCTACTGTGCATTAGCTCATCAGCACGGATGAGTATGTCCAATATTTTCAAAACATGCACCCAGCAGAGAGAAACCTAGGTAGGCTACCTGCTCGATTCATTAATGGAAATTATTCATATATTGTAGGTTGGGGTCTAGCCTTCCATCTGAGGCAATGTGTTTTATAATAATTATAATAATAATTCAACTGATTATACATAATCAATCCAAGAATGTTATTTTTGTATTTTAACAGGGCTGGGTTGTAAGTACACTATGGCTAAGTACAGACAGTCAAAAGCCCAAGGCTAAATTGATTCAGATTTTGCCAATTAACCCAAGCTGTCAAGTTTGAACCGATAAACAAATGATCACACATTCACTTTTGATTCAGGAAATGCAGCTAGAAGCTGGGGGTGCTAGAGCATGCTTGCCAGCCACTTCAAGGTTTTTCCCTCCTCCCTGCTGGAGCAGCAGGGGCATGGCCAGACCCCAGACTGTGCTCTGCCTGGGTGGAGCGGGGAGAAGGTAGTAGCACTGAATTCATAAAATCTTTAACAAGAATAGTTCTTTTTCTGAACAATTATAAACTGAAAATTACAAACACAGCCTGAGTGGTGTGTTTGCTTACTCTTCCTGCTGCCCCTGAGGTCTCTGGGATTTGCAGTCCAGCATCAGAGCAGCAAGACTCTACAGCTCCTCATTTCCTCTTCCTGCTTCCAGGTGCCCCTGGGATTTGTAGTCCAGTACTAAGTAAGCCAGCAGGGCAGGGCAAGGCAGCTCTGTACTCTGGGGAAGGTGAGTTTAACCCCTCCCTGACCCCAGCTGGGGTTTGCCTTGGGGATGGGAGCTGTGAGCCAGCCTTTGTTAACTGCCTAATAGAGCTCTACTGCTTCAGCTAGGGAGCAGAGGGGCAGAGCCAATGCTGCTCTTAGAGCCCAGCCTAGCCCTGGGCTGGAAAGCATACTGGGGGACTCTGATTTAACTTGAACCAGGATGAGGTCTGGGACAGAAGTTTCATAAACCAGTTTGACCTAGATCAGTTAAGTTTCTACATTCAATCAGGTTTATCTTAGATCAGTTTCAGCCATTCTGAAACTGGTTTATGTGCACTGAACTTCTGTTCTGCTACAGGTTTAAACACAGTTCTGATCACTTAAACTGGTTTATGTGTAACTCCTGTCCCTAGCCTATGGGTGCACAATAGCATTAACTGTACCCAGTGTAGATTTAGGCAGCTTACTTTAAGCCACCTAAATCTAGACTGGGAGTGGCACATACTACAGTCCACCACTGCCAGGAGTAGCTTGTGCAGCTGTTTGCTACTGCTGGGAGAGCGGCATGGGAAGCCTGATATAAGCAACTTGGGGTGGGAGTGGGTCTATGGCAGTAAAGGGGAGGGAGGTTAAAAATAGTTTCAGGGTAAGGAGGATAGGAAAAAGAATATCACAGTCCTGGGGCTGGGGTGAGCATCTGGTTTTCCCAGCTCTGGGTAGGAGGCATTCTATGAACATGTGCAGGCATAGGTGTGATCAGGTTAACCTTTTCTTGATCTAAGTTAGTGTACTTCCTGAGGTGCACTAACATAGATTGGCCGTACCATCTTTTTAGCTGAATTTAACCCTCTGAATGTCTGCATGATTGGGTATTTAAATCAACCTAACACTGGTTGAGTTGATTTAAACGTAATGCTGGTATGTACCCTGTGTGTTTATCTATATGTCTGTGAAATTTGCACAAATGGTACAGGTGTGGGAAAATCAATTATTTGAAATTTTAACAGATACAAAGAATTCTGCAAGATGTTGAGAAAATTGTGCTAATTCTGAAAGATTTTTGATAGTGTGTCGTTTATGGGGTCTTAAATATATCAGAGGGTATATTTTGTGGTGACTTTCATAAATTAGAATTGAGTGGAAACAGCAGCTCAGTTTAACTTCCATTATTAATTTAAGGGCATATATAAACATGGCAATACCAAATAACTTGCATAGAGCATGTGTAAGCATTTACAGAAGAAAATGAATATGGCTGGCCAAAACCAGCTGAGACTGGGGGAGCAACCAGTTATTCTGTAGTATGATGAATGGGTCAAAGTGTGATAAACTGGAGGTTGCAATATAGAGCAGTCTCCGTTTTCAAATCTGCTTGAACCTCAGCAGACACTCGAACTTCCCTGGCAACACACAAAAGGCAGTTTTAGGACTACTGAAGGAGGATAGCAGGCCACGCAGCAGGCTCTGTAGAGTTAGGTGGTAGCAGTAATTTCAGGTATGCTGTTGTGGTAGGGGAAGGTTCCAGTATTGTACTGAGCTCTGTACAGCATTTCTAAATAGCAGGAGAGAAAAGTCCTCTATACAAATGCTCTGGGTCTATAGAATGTGCTACAGATACCTAGGAATAAAGAGAAGTGTATTGCTTGTAAGTACCTTCCCTAGTGTGGGGTGTCTGCTGTGTTTTGTCTTAGAGTGATTGTGGGCCTCTGGATTAATTGTGCAACAGACCAGGCTCATCAATTAAGGTTTTGCACAGCCTGCCCTTAGATGGCCTAGTTAACTAACCGCTCATTTAAGGAATGCATAAATAAAAGGCCTAAATACAGAGCATGCGCAACTGCTTATAGAACTGTTGGCTTTGAGCTCCAGAGTTCAGAGTTGTTCTAACCCAGGGATTTTGGTTCATACCTTTATAGATTTAGGAGCTAACTGAATGATTTGGAAGCTCAGAGCCAAACTTGTTGTGTTCCATGTGTCCTCATGTAAATCTACCTAACGGTGTAGGTTTATATATCCTATGAGAGGGATCCAGTTGCATCTCTTTAAGAGATCTGATTGAGAGACATGCATATACTCCCTGTCCACCAAGATGCTCTAAGAAACTTCTCTGCTGATGCACCTCTTGAAGCAGGGTTGCTCTGCACTATCCTTGACTTGGCTTGACATTGTACAGAAGTAGGGTAACCCAGGGATGAATATGGAATATGGACATGGATATCAAATGGATGCTAATAGGTCATGCCCCGTGCTCAAAGGCATGATAGTCATAACAAAGACTACTTTATACAATGTCTGCTTGCCAGGATTGTACATAAGCATTGGCTGAGCTGAGTGATGTTTGTGATTCTAGGTAATTGGCTATAAAACAAAGTCATAGATAGGTTTGCAATGCGCTGTTAACTTCCCTTCTCTCCCTCACACTCCACCTGATGAGAAAAGTATACAGCAATTGAGACTATCCTTAAAGAATTTAAGTGTATTTCTCTTATTTTATATATTCATGGTGCTTGGCATCATTAGCATGTTTTCAATACTCTTGCATGGTGGTACAGGAATATTGTTTCTGTCTCTGTCCTGATAACCCAGTCAAGCCACAATACCCATTTCTTTCAATGGGAGTTTTCAACTTAGTGGTGTATAAAAACATTATGAATGATCTGGCAACTCAGCATCACTGAAATCCTGTTTTGTGTCATGTTTGAATTGTTTTTTGTTTCAATGGCATCATAATTCTGGAATGCTGCCCATGGTTTTTACCATGAGTGCAGTTTCTTTTTGCATGATCCTGTTCCTTGTGTACCTATTACTAGGGCATTTGACTAGTCACATTTTGCATGTGTCTCATTTTTAATCTAAATGCTGGTACATGCAACTGTATGCCAGTATTTCAGATGAAGGTGTTACCTTACCCAGATTCACATTTGTCAGCTACCTGAAACTTTGTTGCTAAGCCAGTTAAACAGAATAATGTGTTTTAGAAAATTACTGTTTAAAAAATAGGAGGAGGGTTGGTTGTTCATATCAGAGATAAGACTTTAATGGTTATTTGCACCTTTCGATGCTAACTGTAATTATGTTTGCATGAAAGTAAACATTTCTGAGTCAGCTTTATGGATTTTATTTTACAATATTTATTTCAAATGAAAAACACTTACTTATTAGTATGTTTTGGTTGGTCAATTTTAAAGGACAGCAAAAAATTACTTATTTCAGACATCTGAAAGCCAGACTAGAATTAATCAATCGCAGTCCATTTTATTATCTCTAATTTTAAAATGTAAAGCAAAAGAATGAAAAAATATACAGATACAGAAGGGCAAAGGAGGCTGCTTCTCTTTGGTTAAAACCTTGTCAGCTGTGCTCTGATTTTCAAACTTTAACTGAAAGAAAACTGTTATTGGGATCTTGGTTCCATTTTATTTGACTTCCTGAGACTTTGTGGCTGGGGTGGAAGTTTTTGGTTTGCTTCAGTTACTTTTAAGGAATTGTCTTGGGGGAAAAGAAGAAAAAGACATTATTGTTTCCCTTTTACACAGAGCATTTGAAACTCTTGCAAGCAGTTTCTACATATGATTTTTAAACTTGATATTCGGTGACAGAAGTTTTTAATGTGAATGCACAGCATACTGTCAAATATTAATTGTTACTAATAACATACATATATAGGCCTGCATGCGTGCACGCACACACATACACACACACACACACACACACGCAATGGAAAGTAATTATTAGTGGTTGCTTTTTCCTAATGCATTGTAGGATTGGGAACAAGACAATAGGTTCTGTTCCCAGAATTGCCACTGACCTGCTGTTTGATGACAAGTCACCATGCCTCAGTATCCCCATCTGTAAGACACTTTTTCCATTTAAATATCTGGTAATTTAGTCATTATCTTAAGGGAGAGCAGGTTCAAGCCCCTAGTGTTTTCTTCATATACTGCTGTTTAACATCAAGAATGCAGTCTTTACTATTCAAGGTCTATAGCATACATGCCACGTTCCTTAACAGATCCAGAAATGAAGTAAATGTTTGGAGAATTGTCAGATGTATGCTAAATTTTTATTAACTGGAATTTTGAGATGTCTCAGGCCCATTTATGTCTACTGAATTACCCACTGAATTCCTTGGGAAATAAAATGTATAAAAAAATAAATAAAAAAAAAAAAAAGGCAAGATCAGGTCCAGTATTTCATTATACTTATTATTACGGTCAACTCCTTTCTTTAAATTTTACCTAGTTACTATATATTGGTGGCTGAAAAGATAGTAAGAGACCTCCTCTTAAGCTCTTTTATATAAGATTTGGTTGATTACGAAGAGGCAACTAAGAAAGTTCAGGACATCAGTGAAATATTCTTGTTCTTCTGAACTATTAAAGAAATTGACTGAACCATCACAAATTTATACTTCTACAAAGATATCTTTTAAGCAGCTGGCAGGAATTAGAGGGGTAATGTCATAGTGCAAAATTAATGAGGGCCAAAATCAGGTCTCAGTAATGCCAAGGTAAAGTCAAAATAACTCATTTGTTGAAACTCCCTTGGCTTTCCAAATAGCATAGCAGAGATTGGAATCTGGCGTTGCAGATCAGTTCAGTATAGT